>NC_142797.1:40001945-40256945 GCF_049724085.1 Artemia sp. Qi Xiang Cuo
GATGGTCAGTCACAAAGGGATGGCGAAATTGAGAAAAAAACGCACACACAAAACAATTCAGATACGCAAACACACAAAGTCAGACACACAAAAAACACAAAGACAGACACAGAGACATACAAACAGACGCTCAATCACACAGGTACGGTGGGAGAGAGACAAAAAACACTCACACATAAACACAGTCAGACACGCAACACACAGAGTCAAACACACAAAAACTCAAAGACAGACACAAAGACCAGCAAACCGACGCTCAGTCACACAGACAGGGTGGGAGAGATAAAAAAACACACGCAAAAGCACAAAGTCAGAGATACAACACACAGAGTCAAGCACACGAAAACACAAAGACTGACACAGAGACATGCAAACAGATGCCCAGTCACACGGGCGTGATGCGAGAGAGACTAAAAACATACTCACAAAAACACAGTTAGACACAAAAAACACACAAACACACACAGTCAGACCCGCAAAAACACAAGAACAGACACAGAGACTTACAAACAGATGCTCAGTCACTTAAGCATGGTGAATGAGAGACAAAAACAGACGCTCAGCTACACAAGCATAGTGGGAGAGAGAGAAAAAACACACACAAAACACAAAGTCAGACACACAAACACACAGTGTCAGACACACACAAAAACAAAGACAGACACAGAGACATGCAAACAGACGCTCAGTCATACAAACACGGTGGGAGAGAGACAGAAACACACACACTCACAAACAAAACACAAAGTCAGACATTCAAACACATAGAGTCAGACACACAAAGACACACACAGAGACATGCAAACAGTCACTCAGTCACACAGGCACGGGGAGAGAGAGAAAAAACACACACAAAAACACAAAGTCAGACACACAAGCACACAGAATCAGGCACACAAAAACACAAAGACAGACAGAGAGACATGCAAACAAAAGCTCAGTCACGGAGGCACGGTGGGAGAGAGACAAAATAAACACGGAAAAACACAAATTTCAAGACACAGAGTCAGACACACAAAAACGTAAATACAGCCACAGAGACATGCAAACAGACGCTCAGTCACACAGACACGGCGGGAGAAAGACAGAAAACCCACACAAAAACACAAAGTCAAACACACAAGCACACAGAGTCAGACGCACAAAAACACAAAGACAGACACAGAGACATGCAAAAAATACGGTCAGTCACACAGGTATGATAGGAGAGAGACAGAACACACAGAAACAAAAAGTCATACACACAAGCACAAAGACAGATACAGGGACATGCAAACACAGCGCATGCTTGTGAGACACTCAGTCTCACAAGCATGCTGGGAGAGAGACAAAACACACAACAACGCAAAGTCAGATGCACCAACACACAGATTCAGACACACAAAAACACAAAGACAGACACTTGTTCTGTCTTGAGAGAGACAGAACACACAGAAGCAAAAAGTCATACACACAAGCGCAAAGACAGATACAGGGACATGCAAACACAGCTCATAATTGTGAGACACTCTGTCTCACAAGCATGCTGGGAGAGAGACAAAACACACAATAACGCAAAGTCAGATGCACCAACACACAGATTCAGACACACAAAAACACAAAGACAGACACTTGCCCTTATTCTTGCATGCTAGTAGGTTAGGTTAAGCTAACCTAATCTACCCTGTGTAGGTTAGATTAGCTTAACCTAACCTTCTAGCATGCAAGAAAAAGGGGGAGTGTCTGTCTTCGTGTTTTTGTGTGTGTTTCTATTTTCTCTCTCTCTCTTTCTTTTTTTCTCGTGCCTGTGTGCCTGTCTCTGTGTTTTTGTGCGTCTGATTTGTGAGAAAGACACAGAAGCACGGTGAAAGAGAGACAGACAAAACACACTAATACAAAGTCAGACACATAAACACACAGAGTCAGACACACAAAAACAGAAAGACAGACACTCGCCCTTTTTCTTGCATGCTAGTAGGGTAGGTTTAGCTAACCTAACCAACACAGGATAGGTTGCGTTAGATTATGTGACGTGCCATCCAACCTAACCTAACCTCTGAGTCTGTCTTTGTGTTTTGTGTGTTTCACTCTTATGTGATGTATGTCTGACTTTGTGCTTTTGTGTGTGTTTTTATCTCTTTCCCACCGTACCTGTGTGACTGAGCACCTGTGTGCATGTCTCTATGTCTGTCTTTGTGCTTGACTCTGTGTTATGTGTCTGACAGTGTTTGTATGTGTGTATGTTTTTTGTATATCTCCCACCGTGCCTGTGAGACTGACTGTCTGTTTGCATGTCTCTGTGTCTGTTTTTGTATTTTTTATGTGTCTGACTCTGTCTGTCTGGCTGTGTTTTCTTGTGTGAGTATGTGTTTTGTTCTCTCTTTCACCTTGCCTGTGTGACTGAGCATCTGTTTTTATGTCTCTATGTCTGTCTTTGTGTTTTTTTTGTCTGACTCAGTGCATTTTTGTGTCTGACTTTGTGTTTTTTTTGTGTCTGTGTGTTTTTTTTCTCTCTCTCCCCACCCTTCCTGTGTGACTGAGCGTCTGTTTGCATGTCTCTGTGTTTTTTTTTGTATCTGACTGTGTATTTGTGTTCCTGACTTTGTTTTTTTTGTGTTTTTTTCTCTCCCATCGTGCCTGTGTGACTGAGTGTCTGTTTGTGTGTTTCTATGTATGTCTTTGTGTTTTTAAGTGTCTAACTCTGTGTTCTTTTGTGTCTGACTCTGCGTTTTGTGTGAGTGCTATTGTATATCTCTCACTGTGCTTGTGGGATTGATCATCTGTTTGCCTATCTTTGTGTCTATTTTTGTGTTTGTGTATGCCTTACCCTTTGTGTTTGTGTTTCTGACTTTGTGTCTTTGCGTGTTTTTTATCTCTCCCTCTATGCCTAGTCTCTGTGTCTGTCCTTATGTTCTTTTGTGCGTCTGATTCTGTGTGTTTGTGTGTTCTGTGTGTCTGACTTTGTGTTTTTGTAAGTGTGTTTTTAGTATATCTCTCATCATGCCTCTGTCATGGACATCTTTACGCATGCCTCTGTGTCTGTCTTTTTTTTTTACTCTGTGTGTTGTGTATCTGAATATGTGCTTTTATGTGTTTTTATCTCTCTCCCACCATGCCTGTGTTCCTGAGCGTCTGTTTCCATGTCTCCGTGTCTGTCTTTGTGTTTTTGTGTGTTTGATTCTGTGTTATTGTGTTTCTGACTTTGTGTTTGTGTGGGTATTTTTTTTTGTCTCTCCCTCACCATGCTTAAGTGACTGAGCATCTGTTTGCAAGTCTCTGTGTCTTTTCTTGTGTTTTTGCGTGTCTGACTCTGTGTATTTGCGTATTTTGTGTGTCTCTGTTTTTGTGTGTCTGTGTTTTTTGTCTCTTTCCCACCGTGCCTGTGCGACTGAGCGTCTGTTTGCATGTCTCTGTGTCTGCCTATTTGTTTTTTGTGTGTTTGAGCGTCTGACAGTGTTTTTCGATTGTTTGTTTTTTCTCTCTTTTACCGTGCCTGTGTAACTGAGTATCTGTTTGTATGTCTCTGTGTTTTTGTTTGTCTGACTCTGTGTGTTTTTTACGTCTGACTTCGTGTTTTTTTTTTGTTTCTGTGTTTTTTATGTTTCTCTCCCCACCCTGCCTGTGTTACTGAGTGTCTGTTTGTATTTCTCTGTGTCTGTCTTTATGTTTTTGTATGTCTGACTGTGTGTTTTTACGTCTAACTTTGTGTTTTTCTGTGTGTTTTTTCTCTCTCCCACCGTGCCTGTTGACGGAGTGTCTGTTTGCGTTTTTCTGTGCCTGCTATGTGTTTTTATGTGTTTAACTCTGCATGTCTGTGTGTCTGACTTTGAGTATTGTGTGTGTTTTTGTCTCTTTCTCACCATACTTGTGTGACTGAGCATCTGTTTGCATGTCTTTGTGTCTGTCTTTGTGTTTTTGTCTGCTTGATTCTTTGTGTTTGTGTGTCTGAATATACATATATATATATATATATATATATATATATATATATATATATATATATATATATATCACCTTCATACCCTTAGTGTTAATGTTACTAGTATCATCGTAGTAGGGAAAGTAGTATGAGCAGTAATAGCAGTATTAGTGTTGTATTAGTAGTAGTAGTAATAGTATCAGCAGTACTATACACTTGCTGCGTTTTGGCCAATTTAACATCCTACCATGATGCCCTAGAAGTTTCAGCTTGATACAGTAAGTCGTTCCAAAGATATTGCTGATACGCCTTATTTACAATCTGTATGCACATAATTTGTTTTGATTTCGTTTAAACTTCTCCTCGAAGTTTCCTTATATTTCACTTTAATAGCCTCAGCTTTGGTAGTGCTCGCTACAGAAGCAGCTGTTGCAGTGGTAGTGGTGGTAGTAGTAGCAGTAGTAGTGGTAGTAGTTGTAGTAGTTATAGTAGTAGCAGTAGTAGTAGTAGTAGTATTAATATTAGTAGTAGTAGTAGTAACTATAGCGACAAAAATTTGCCTTTTTGGTGAATTGAGCCCCCCCCCCCTTATCATTTCCTGGAAGTTTCAAATTAATACACTCAGTCATTCCCAAGTTATGCCCTTTTAACAACCCGTATGCAAATAATGGGTTTTGATTGTGTTCAACATTCCCCTAGGCATTTTGTGAAAGATATACCTGAATACCCTTTGTCTTTCTGGATATTAAACTTCAAACATGCTCACCTTTCTCAATAATAAAAACTGTACGCAAACAGTGGGCGAATTGCATAACTTATTACCCTTGCCCTGAGGGCTATGGGGGACATCCCGAGAGACATAGCTACTGAATCTTTCAAATTGTTCGTTCGGAGTAGTGAGGTGTTAAAGAAAGGACAGATTTTGTATAACTCAAATATATTTTGGCATTAAATGTTGGTAATGTGGTCAGTGCTGGTACCCAAAAATTGTCGGAGGTGTGGGGAGAAAAAATTTTGTCACTTGGATAGAAATGGGACTGTTGAAAACACAGTTTATAGAATTAGCAGCATGATCATTTCCTATCTCACCCATTATAAAAACCCGGACCAAGGTGAGAGTGCTCCAGAGAACGTTTTTTCAGATATAAACATAAGCGGCATTAGATCTTTTCACGGGTAGACAAGTCAGATTTTGTCTTTGACGCTAAACAAGTGGAAACCCGCTATTACGAATAATGCACTTTGTAACCATTTCTCATTGATTGACGGAAACAGACTAACCCGCTAATGCAGAAATAAGTTGGAGGAGCTCTTTGTTCGTACCTAGAATGAAGACCAGAAATGATCTGCGATAAACTTACTGGATAATTCTATAAACTGTGGTTGAAAACATCAGTGTAGGGTTGATTCCAACGCAGGAGAGGCATATTTTGCGGATAATGTATCACGTTTACTTTTTCGACAGACTCTACTTTCGACACGACAGCTATTATTCTTGATCTTGAAATAATGTTTATAAAATTAAAAATTTAGCTTAAATTTAATCAAGCTTCACTGAAAGATTGAACGTTAATTAAATCCTATCAAGTTAAATTAAAAAACAGTGTAAGAGAAAAAAGCAAACAAAAAACGCAAAAAAAAACTACACAGTCAAGAGAAATAAATTTTTCATACATCATATCTATAAAGTCATTATGATTACTACTAACTTCTTCTTATCTTGGTCATCTACTTAACCTCCCCCTCCCCTCCCTTGTGGGTTTTGATGCCAAGGATATATGTATAATTAAATATATGACTGAGTTATCCTTATAAACGAAACCCTGTTGCACGTAGATTGAATTCACAATACAATGAGTTAGTATCCATGGCAGCTTGACTGCATTTCAAAAGTCTGGTCTATAAATTTGTCTCCTAGAAAGTCGCCTACTGGGGCGGTTTCTTAGTGATATTAATCCAAGAAGAAATCAAATGCCTCATTAGCTGATTAAAATGATGCAGATATGCTGTAATTACCGGTATAAATTTCGAATACATGACGGGCGCATCTCCTTTTGAGAAGAACCCGAGTGTTAAAGAAAACGGATACTGTTGTGTAGGGGGTATGGCCCTTAAGTGTCAACTGTTAAATCAATAGCGAGAACATAAATAGTTTTACTTGATCATCAGCATCGCAAATCTGGCCCTACGCACAAGGATAAACTGGTTATATTTCGAAATTCCTGTGATTCCATAGAAATAATAATTTTAGCCAAAAAACACTTTAGCTGTTAACTAATTTGTTTCTTTTTTTAAGGAGCTAATCTTTGTAACATCCGTACTTTATGCTTAATTATGTTCTATATGCTAAAACATATCATGGCTTTTCTTGTGCTGTTGTTCATCCAACATTATTAATCGGAAAAAACTTATCGTGGGATATTTTTTTTTATCAGAAAGTGTGTCCCTTTGATAAAAACCGTGTTCTTGTCGCTACAGCTGTCTGGAATCAATGGGCGTTAAATTTTGAATATTCATTGAGTAGAAAGCGCGTTTAACGCTTTAAAACCTTTAGACACAGAAATGGATGGTATGTTAGGAAAATTTTTTGACAAGAAATGAATCCAAATGATAGGAATGTGTAAACTTGTTGTTTTTCTTAAATCAGGAACCTGAAGCACGAGAAATCGATCAAAACAAATATGGGTTGGATTTGATATTCTCTGATCCCTCTTGACTAACGACCGAAAGACGGCTGTCGAAAACGAAGTTCATTCAAACCAAAATCTTCATTTTACATCTTGAAAAATGGCTGGTGCGTCAAGACAAACAGAGAAATAGATACAGCCTGTGTCAGGAATATATTCACCAGGAATGTTCGCAGGATATTCTTTCAGAGAACCTTTTTGGGGGTAGAGTAGGGAGGGGCCCAACATAGAAAAGAAGTTAAAAAAAATGCGTGAATTACAAACAAACATGAAAAATAATTTAGCCAAACCTGAGATATCAGGGGTATGGGCCGGAAAGGACACTTCAAATATCACGCGCAACCAGGGGTTATGTGCCAAGCGCGGCGAAGGTGAGCCAAACTTGGTGAAACTGTGCCAAGCGTTTCAGTAACTGTGCCAGGCGTAGCGGAACTGCGTCTAGCGTGATAGAACTGTACCAAGTGAGGCAGAACTTAGTGACAAATGGGGTACGTCGACAGATATTATTTGATGGACAACAGGTGACGGAAAGTGGACAACCCCTCATATCTCTAGAGCTTTGGCATTAGAAATGTTATTAATTCGGTATAAAGTTTCCTCTTCACCGACAGCGTCATTTTAAGAGTAGCCACATTCATACATTCAAATACATCTACTAAAACTACTAACAACTCACCGCAGTACCAAGCCGCCTCAGGCCAACACAGCTACGCACGCTCCTCCTCCATCCCAACCTATTCAAAGCCTCCCTTTTTAAAATTAAATAATAGGTACACCAAGTAGCGAAAGGCGAATTGAGAAAGGCGCAAAGGGAAAGCTCTAATTTGGCAATGGGGGTAACAGCCGCAAATCTTAACCACTTTTTGATTTTCGCCCAACTTCGATATGAAACTGGTGCCTGCCTGCATTCCTGCTAAGATAGAGCTTTCTAGTCGAAAATCGAAACATGGATTGCTGAAAAGAAAGCTTGGTTGCATAACTTAAGATAGGTATATCGAACATCGAATATAAAACTCCACTTCAACTGACACCCTCTAGGCTCCGGCTCAATTACTAGCAAAACTACCCTTCTTGGCTCCAGGCAAGAATTACACGCAGCTTCCTAACACCTAATTTCATATTCGTTAATCCGGCTTGAGGTCTAGATATTCCGCGAAAACCATGGATGTTACGCCCTTACCAATTTCTAGCAGTAAACTGAATTCGGGGGACTAGAAATAAAGGGACAAAACCAAAGTGTTGCTTGTGCAGCACAATAATCGTTTCTGGTGGAAATATCAACGGGTAAACCCAAAACGAACAGATATTACATAAATAGCCGAGTTAGTAGTATTGTATTAATACGTTTCATGACAGATATAGCCAATCATTCCCATGACATACATATCCTACAATTCCCATGACACACATATTCCACCATTCCCATGAGAGCTCCATTCCTATGATAGCCCAATATTCTTGGAAATCGAACGCTTGTTCCTGAAAACGGAAACATTGAGATACTGTCTTTGCGATATGAAGCTGTCGCCGTACTGCGAAAATATTCCTGGCAATCAAAAGCAGTGTATCCGGAAACTGTTATGGTACTTTCCGCTTTGATAAGGAATTCTCGGCCAGGCACAGAGTACATGTCTTTAAATAATAGAAGTGACTTTGAAGTAACATTATGTCTAATAAATGAAGTTCTGATATAAATTAAAAAAGAATTGTATAAGATCTTTTTGTAATCTAATGGTAACGACCCGATTATTGATTATTGATAATAACGTATTGTATATCTGAGTTTCATTTGACAAACATATTCTTCAATAATTGAAGAGTCTGAAGTGACATTATGTCTTATAAACGAAGTTTTGCTATGGATCCTAATAAAAATTTGGATGAGATCTTTTTACACTCTAATGGTATCGACACGACTATTGATTATTAACTATTGGTAATTGATTATGACTACAACAGGGCAGGTATCATTATTGTTAACTAATGGTCCTGTGCACATCGGTTTTCCCTTACCAGGCTTGCGAAAGAGTTTGGGCCCCCGCAATCTAGTCCAGGACACTATGTCCCCACTCCAGGGCCCCAAATCCACCTCCAGGGCCAAAATCGCCCTCAAACCCACCCATACTCCCCCATATCCCCTTCCTTTTTTCCATATAGATTTTTTCAACTTTTTTCCGTGTCTTAAAATCACATCAAATATACTTCTAGCAAAAGAAACCCCCTTTGATATTTTAAAAGTACAAAATGAGTATGATATAAATATGTCGGTCGTAGTTTTTTTATTAGAAAAAAATATTTTTAATTTAGAAGTTTTGTTTAGAGTTTTAGTTTAAAGTTTAGTTTAGTTTTAGTTTAGAATTTTAGTTTAGAGTATTATTCTAGAGCTTCAGTTTATAGTTTTAGTTTAGAGTCTTAGCTTAGGGTATTAGTTTAAATTATTGCTTTAGAGTTATAGTTCAGGGTACTAGTTTAAAGTTTTGCCTTAGAATTTTACTTTAGATTATTAGTTTGGACGATAAATTTAGAGTTTTATTTTAGAGTTTTAGTTTAGAGTATTAGTTTTGATTTTTATTTTAGAGTTTTAGTGTAGAGGTTTGGTTTAGAGTTAAAGTTTAACAGTTTTAGTTTAACGTTTTATTTTGGAGTTTTAGTCTAGAGTTTTAGTTTAGAGTTTTAGTTAGAGTTTTAGTTTAGAGTTTTAGTTTAGAGTTTTAGTTTAGAGTTTTAGTTTAGAGTTTTAGTTTATATTTTTAGTTTAGATTTGTATATTAAAGTTTTATTTTAGATTTACAGTTTCGATTTTTTGTTGGGAGTTTTAGTATAAAGTTTTAGTTTAGAGTTTTAGTTCAGAGTCTTAATTTAGCATTTTAGTTTTGAATGGTTGATTTTCAGCTTTAGTTTAGAGTTATAGTTTAGAGTTTTAGTTTCAAGTTTTATTTTCCAGTTTTAGTTTAGAGTTTTAGTTTAGAGTTTTAATTTAAAGTTTTAAGAGTTTAAGTGTAGAGTCTTAGTTTAGAATTTCAGTTTAAAGTTTTAGTTTAGACTTTGATTTAGAGTTTTAGCTTAGGGTTTTAGTTTAGAGTTATAGTTTAGAGTTATAGTTTAGAGTTTTAATATGGATCCAAGATACGAAAAATCAATATAATTTCATGTTCTATGTAAACAAACTTCCAAATATTGAGAAAAATCTTAGGAAACCATAGTTTTTCAGGTATAATTGGACCTAAGATACATGGGTTCAAGAGATGGAAAATTTTTTATTTCATTTCCTTGATACCAAAACTTCCAAATATAAAGAACAATTTTAATTGGACCTAAGGCACATGAATCCAAGAGATGAAAAACTTTTTAATTTCACGTCCTTGGTACCAAAACTTCCAAAAATGAATACAAATCTGATAAAACCCTTGTTTTTAGGTATAATTGAACCTAAGACACATGGGCCGAAAAGATGAAAAACTTTTTAATTTCATGTTATTGATTCCAAAACTTTCAAATATAAAGAAAAATCTTAATTGGACCTAAGGCACATGGATCCAAGAGACTAAAAAACATTTTAATTTCATGTCCTTGATAGCAAACCTTCCAAATATAAAGAAAAATCTTAATCATACCAAAGGTAAACGGAACCAAGAGACAAAAAAGCGACTAAAACTTCCAAAATATAAAGAAGAATGTTAGAAAACCACAGTTATTAGGGTCGAAGAGATAAAAAACTTTTTAATTTCATGTCCTTGATACCAATTTTTTCAAACATAAAGAAAAATCTCAATTGGACCAAAGACACATGGATCCAAGAGACGAAAAACTTTTAATTTCATCTCATTGCTACCATAACTACCAATCTAAAGAAAAATAACCTTAATTGGACCTATGGCACATGGATCGAAGAGACGAAAAAACATTTTAATTTCATGTTCTTGGTAGCAAAACTTCCGAAACATAAAGACAAATTTTAATTCAACCTAAGGTACATGGCTCTAAGATACTAAAAAAAGTTTGTATTTGATGTCCTTGATACAAAAACTTCCAAATATAAAGAAAAATCTTAATTGGACCTAAGGCACATGAATCCAAGAGATGAAACTTTTTTTAGTTTCACGTCCTTGGTACCAAAACTTCCAATTACAAAGAAAAATCGTAGAAAACCACAGTTGTATGACCGAACCTAAGACACATGGGTCCAAGAGATGAAAAATTTTTTATTTCAAGTCATTTATACAAAAAATTCCAAGCATAAAGAAAATCTTAATTGGATGTAAGGCACATGGATCCAAGAGACGACAAAACATTTTAATTTCATGTCCTGGGTTAGGTATATGGCTCCAAGACACGAAAAAACATTTTAATGTGATGTCCTTGATACCAAAACTTCCATATATAAAGCAAAATTTTAGTTGGACCTAAGGCACATGAATCCAAGAGATGAAAAACTGTTTAGTGTCACGTCCTTGGTACCAAAAACTTCCAAATATAAAGAAAAATCTTAGAAAACCGCAGTTTTTAGGTATGATTGAACCTAAGACACATGGGCCCGAGAGATGAAAAACTTGTTAATTTCTTGTCACTGATACCAAAAATTCCAAATATAGAGAAAAATCTCAATTGGATCTAAGGCACATGGAGTCAAGAGACGGAAATCATTTTAATTTAATGTCCTTGGTACCATAACTTCCAAATATAAAGAAAATTCTTAATCAAACCAAAGATACATGGATCCAAGAGACGGAAAACATTTTAATTTCATGTCTTTGGTACCAAAATTTTAAAATATAAAGAAGGGTCTTAGAAAACAACAGTTTTTAGGTATGATTGGACCCATGACCCATGGGTCTTAGAGATGAAAAACTTCTTAATTTCATATCCTTGATAACAGAACTTCCAAATATAAGGAAATATATTAAGTGGACCAAAGACACCTGGATCCAAAACACCAAAAACTTTTAATTTCATGTCATTGCTACCAAAACTATCAAATCTAAATAAAATGTCATAATTCGGCCTAAGGCACATGGATCAATGAGACGAAAACACCTTTTAATTTCATGCCCTTTGTACAAAAACTTCCAAATATAAGGACAAATCTTATAAAACCACAGTTTTTAGGTATGACTGGAACAAAGACACATGGGAAAAGAGATAAAAAACTTTTTAATTTTATATCCTTGGTACCAAAAGTTCCAAATATAAAGAAAAATCTTGATTCGACCTAAAGCATATATAAGACACCAAGATATATATATATATAAGGCATATATAAGGCTCCAAGAGATGAAAATTTTTTAATTTCATTGGGCTCAGTAAGCGTGTGCACACATTTACTGAGCCCAAACAAACCTAACTAAAATCAGTTGACATAATTTAACCTAAGTGAAAAATCAGTTGTGATACCATCAATAACTTCAGTGAATAAACATGGTAGTACATGGGAAGTTTTGCTACCAAGAACATGTAATTAGAATGTTTTTTCATCTCCTGAATCTATATATCTTAGGTCAAATTAAGAATATTCTTTATATTATGAATTTTTGGTAGCAAGGACATCAAATTGACATGCTTTTTTGGTCTGTTGGTTCCCTTTACCTTTTGTCGACTCGAGATCTTACTTTAGGTTTGGAAGTCTTGATACGAACTACATGAAATTGAAATGTTGTTTTTGTCTCTTTGATCCATGTATCTTGTGTTCAGTTAAGATTTTTCTTTATTTAGAAGTTATAATATCAAGAACATGAAATAAAAATTTTCATCTCTTGGACCCATGTGTTATAGTTCAAATCATACCTAAAAACCTATGGTTTTATAAGATTTTTTTTATATTTGGAAGTTTTGCTACTGAGGAGAGGAAATTAAAATGTTTTTTCGGCTCTTGGATCTATGTACCTTAGGTCAAACTAAGACTTTTCTTTATGCTTGGTAGTTTTGCTAACACGGACATAAAATTAAAATGTTTTATCGGCTCTTGGATCCATGTAACTTAGGTCGAATTAAGGTTTTTCTTTATATTTGGAAGGTTTGCTACCGGGTACATGAAATTAAAATGTTTCTTCGTCTCTTGGATTCATATCCCTTATGTCGGATTAAGATTATTGTTTATATTTGGAAGTTTTGGTACAAATGATATGAAATTATGATGCTTTTTTCGTCTTTTGATTCCATGTGCCTTAGCTCGAATTAAGATTTTTCTTTATATTTGGAAGTTTTGGTGCCAATGACAAGAGATTAAAAATTTTATCGATTCTTGGACCCATGTGTTTTAGGTGCAATCATACCTAAAAACTGTGGTTTTCTAAGATTTTCTTTATATTTTCAAGTTTTGCTACCACATTAAGATCATTTAGATCATTAAGATCGTTAATATTTTTCATTATATTTGGTAGTTTTGGTACCAAGAAATGAAATTAAAATGTTTTTTCGTCCATTGGATCCATGTATCTTAGGTCAAATTAAGATTTTTCTTCATATTTTTGGAAGTTTTGCTACCGGGGGCATGAAATTAAAAGGTTTTTAGTTTCTTGGAACCATCTGTCCTAGGTCCAATAAATATTTTATTTTATATTTGGAAGTTTTGGTACTAAAAATATGAAATTAAAAAGCTTTTAATCTCTTTGACCCATTTGTCTTAGATATGCCTTAGGTCAAATCAAGATTTTTCTTTATAATTTGAAGTTTTGCTACCAAGGACATGAGATTAAAATGTTTTTTCGTCTCTTGGATCCAAGTGCCTTGGGTTCAATTAATATTATTCCTCGTGTTTGGAAGCTTTGTTACCAAGGACATGAAATAAAAGATTTATCATATCTTGCACCCATGTGTGTTAGGTCCAATGATACTTAAAAAGCTATGGTTTTCTAAAACTTTACTCAATACTTGGAAGTTTTGTTACCTAGGACATGAAATTATATTGTTTTTTCGTTTCGTGGATCCATACTAAAACTCTAAACCAAAACTCTAAACTAAAGCTAAACTAAAACTCTAAACTAAAACTCCAAACTAAAACTCTAAACTAAGACTCTAAACTAAAACTCTAAAGTGTAATTCTAAATTAAAACTCTGAACTAAAACTCTAAACTAAAACTCTAAACTGAAACTAAACCAAAACTCTAGATTAAAACTCCATTCACAAACTATAAACTAAAAATCTAAACCATAACTCAGAATCATTACTCCAGACTAAAACTCTAAACTAAGACTCTAAACTATAAATATAAACTATAACTAAACTAAAGCTCTAAACTAATACTCTAAAATAAACTCTAAACTAAAAATCTAAACTAAAATTCTAAACTAAAACTAAACTAAAACTCTAAACTAAAAATTCAAAGTAAAACTCTAAACTAAAACAACAAAATCAAACTCAAAACTAAACTAAAACTCTAAAATAAAACTCTGAACTAAAGCTCTAAACTAAAACTAAACTAAAAATCTAAACTAAAACTCTCACTAAAACACTAAACTATAACTCTAAACTAAAACTCTAAACTAAAATTCTAAACTAAACCTCTAAACTAAAACTCTAAGCTAAAACTAAATTAAAACTCTAAACTAAAACTAAACTAAATCTTTAGAATAAAACTCTAAACTAAAACTCTAAATTAAAACTCTAAAATTTCTAAACTAAAAATCCAAACTGAAACTCTAAACTAAAACTCTAAACTAAAATTCTAAAACTCTAAATTAAAACTCTAAACTAAAACTAAAACTCTAAACTAAAACACTAAAATAAAAGTCTAAATTCTAACTCTAAAACTTTAAATAAAACTCTAAATCAAAACTCTAAACTATAACTCTAGACTAAAACACTAAACTAAAAGTCATAACTATAACTCTAAACTAAACTAATACTCTAAACTAAAACTCTAGATTAAAACTAAACTAAAATTTAACTAAAACTATAAATTAAAACTCTAAACTAAAACTTTAAACTAAAACACTAAACTAAAACTCTAATCTAAAACTCTAAACTAAAACTCTGAACTGAAACTCTAAGCCAAAAGTCTAAACTACAACTAAACCAAAGGTCTAAACTAAAAATCAAAACTAGAACTCTAAACTAAAACTCTAAACTAAAACTCTAATGTAAGAGCATTATTTTTCTACTAGAATAAATCACGTCTGACATATTTATACCATCCTCATTGCGTACTTTTAAAATATCAAAGGGGTGTTTTTTTTTTAAGTTGAAAAAAACTAGAAGATGGAGAAAAGCTGAATAAAATCTATGTAAAAAAGAGGGGGTATGGGGGGCCTGGGGGCTAAAGAGGAATTATGGCCCTGGAGGTGACTTTGGGCCCTGGATTGTGGACATGGTGCCCTGAATGAGAATGTGGGGGCCCAAACACATGCGTAAGTCCGGTAATGGAAAACTGACGTGCACAGGGCCAGTATATTACAATAATGATACCTGCCCTGTTATAGTCATAATCAATTATCATTAGTCAATAATCAATAATCGGGTCGATACCATTAGAGTATAAAAAGACCTCATACAAATGTTTATTAGAATCCATATCAAAACTTCGTTTTGAAGACATAATGTCACTTCAAACTCCCTTCAACTATTGAACAACCTACTTGTCAAACAGAACTCAGATATATCATAAGCAATTATCAATAATCAATAATTGGGTGGATACCATTAGAGTTCAATAAGATCTTTTCCAATGGCTTATTAGAATTCATATCAGAACTTCATTTATTGGACATTATATTACTTCAAAATCACTTATATTTTTGAACGACATGTACTCTGCGCCTGGCCGAGAATTCCTTATCAAGCACTCAAGTTTACGCTGTGTAAAATTCGAGAACTCGCCACATTTTTTTGTTAGTTTCTTCGTTACTTTCGAAATAAATTTGGGCTATAGATTTGCATATTAGGGGGTAAAGTATAGAGGGTCTGCATGCAAAATGTGTTTGGTACAAGTATTCTGCATATTAGATAAATAGATAGAGAAATATATTTTAAAGCCAAATACACGGCCATGAAAATTGTAAAGTAACATAAATGAAAGGCACAAATAACATAAACTTTGATCAGCGATCATCATAAAACACTTATATGAAACGCTACATTAACCTAATAATAGTAGCCCACTTAATACTTGGAAAAACGGTCAAGAAAAAAATACACTTAACACTTGGAAAAAAACACTTAAATGAAACATTACATTTACTTTATACTGGGATTTTTTTTTTAGTTAACAAAATTTCCAGATATTTCGCTCATCTTATGTAATTTTTTAGTGGCTATATACCTAGAAAGAATTTATTTTCTGACTTCAAGCTGTCCAAATACTTTACTCCCCTGTAAATACCCCCAGAAAATATCCCCCCTTGGAAAAGAAGGCTTTTCAAGTTTAAGAATTTTATTTGAGTTTAATTTTTCATTTCCGTAGGGGAAAGGAGTTTTGGTACTTGTGTATTATGGGCAACTCACTCAAGTTTACGCTGCGTAAAACTCGAGAACAAGCCGGTTTCTTCGTTAGTTTTTTTCAGCTTAGCGCGAGACAAGACAAAGACAAGGAACCATATACATGGGAAATATATAATTTGGGCTATATATTATCACATAAGCAGGGGGGATGAAGTATTATGACAGTTTGAAGTCAGAAGCCAATTCTTTCTAGGTATGGCCACTAAAAAATTACAGAAGAATAGCGAGGTATCTGAAAAATCCCAGTGTAAAGTAAATATAATGTTTCATTTAAGTATTGTTTCTATTGTTAAGTTTTTTTTTTTCAATGACCGTTTTTCAAGTATTAAGTACTATTATTAGGTTAATGTTGTGTTTCATTTTAAGTGTTTTATGATGATCGCTGATCAAAGTTTATGTTATTTGTTCCTTCCATTTGTGTTATTTTACTATGTTCATGGCCGTGTTTTTGGCTTTAAAATACACTTCTCGATCTATCTATCTAATATGCAGAATAATTGTACCAAACACATTTTGCGTGCAGACCCGCTATACTTTACCCCTCCCCTCAGTATGCAAATTTATAGCCCAAATTTATTTTTAAAGTTACAAAGAAACTAACAAAAAAATTGGTGTGTTCTTGAATTTTACACAGCATAAACTTGAGTGAGTGGCACATAATACACAAGTGCCAAAATTCCTTATCTCTATGGAAAAAAAACTCAAATAAAATTATCAAATTTGGAAAGCCTGTTTTTCACGGGGTTATTTCCCGGGGTGTATTTATCGGGGGAAATTTTCCGTGGGGGGGGATTTTCAGGGGTGTATTTTCTACGAGGAGTATTTTCCGTGGGAGTGGGGGTATTTTCCGCGGGGGGTATCTTCCAGGGGGTAATCACCGGGGGGGGGGGGGGTAAACGCCTCCATCGTAAAGACCGTATCTCAATTTTTCAGCTTTCAGGAACAATATTCGATTTTCAAGAATATTGGGCTGTCATAGGAATGGGGCTCTCATGAGAATTGTGGGATATGTTTGTCATGGGAATGTTGGGATATGTGTGTTATGGGAATGGTGGGATGCGTGTGTCATGGGAATGGTGGGATATGTGTGTCATGGGAATGATTGGTGTTGTTTGTCATGAAACGTATTAAAACAATGCTACTCAAGTCAAACTCAAAGCGAGCAGAAACTCAGAGGAGTAGGGCTGACGACCCCAGTTCTTTCTAAAGACCAGAACATAATTTGCACTTTACTGAAAGTAAATTACATATTAAATATTTTTCCTTTTTTAACTTTAATAAATACAAAATGATTAAGAATTCCAAGAATGCATATCAGCATACATATATTAAACTGTCAATTAACATTAGCTTTTTTCATTAATCTATGTTATGATGGTGATTTTTTTATTATGATATGAGGAAAAAAAAAACACATAAATTGATAAAAGGATTGTTTTCTGTGAAGATCGTTTTCAATCTAAGAAGATGTTCTTGTAGGTAAGTCAATTTCTTCCATTGCTTTCTCAATTATTAGAAAAAGTTTTTAATAAACATCTATTTCTTACTGATTAATAGTTTGCTGAGTGAAACCCAACTCGGATTTCGCAAAGAGCACTCGACGGTGAATGCTTTGCCACAACTTTTTAAATCAGTTAAAAGTAGTATGGGCAAAACACAGCATATAGATGATATAATATACCTATTATTTATATACAGTGGGGCAAAGGGGAAACATGTTTGTCTAAATTTATAGATTTTCGCAAAACGTTCGATACAGTTGATTTTCAAATGCTAGTAACTCGGATGGAATCGTTTGATGTCCGCGGAAAAAGCTAAAGTGGTTTGGGCTGGATTTTTTTTACTTCACTAAGTCTATTGTGTGTAAATTTGCAAAAGACATTTGAAATGACGTTCTGTAGAGTTGGAACACCGCTGAATGTGTCTGGCCTGGTAACTTTATGTGGGAAACCAGTTCAACAAATTAATCATCTCTGTCACCTTGGTTTTTATCTTAATTGTTACCTATCATAAAGATGTCACAGTTCAATTTTCATCAAAAATCACCTGTGGGGTTGACATACTTCGACGCCTGTAGCACTTTCTCCCAGAAAAGTTCTTCTAATTACATATTATTCATTAGTTTCTCCATATAATTCTTACAGTGGCCTTCTTATGCAAATAAAGATAAAAGTGTGCAGTTCTGCAAAATAAAAGTTGTTAGAACAATCGATTGGTATGTCCAGGATGTGCATGACACCTGTGCTTGTTTTACGTCCCTGAAGCTCCTTAATGTAGGTCAGATAAAAGATTGCCAAGCTGCAGTATTTCTGTTTCCGTGCATATATAGTTTAGCCCCCGCTTTTTTAAAATAGTTTTTTACCAAATTAATAGTGACCTCCATAAATACGGAACTAGGGAAAGTGATAATATAGTTGTTGACTTGCGTCGTGATGCCCGGTCTTCAGTTTCAATATAACACCTGGGTCATCTGTATGGCATTAATCTAAAAAAACAAAGTTTTTCCAAGGGAAGTAAAGAGCGAAGTTGAAACTTAAAACGGAAAAAAATTATTGCTTCGCAGCCTATCTAATATATATAAATCAAACTAGTACAAATAAACCAACTAATTATCGTAATATGAATTCTGAACATATGGTTATTTTTCCTATACAACAGTGAATTTCAAGCTATGATACAAATTCTAAAGCTAGTCTGTAGTTCAAATGCTATCAAGATGGTTTTATTTCGAACTTGTACACAAAGTAATCATGACATGTCCTTTTGAAATAGTTCGTGGTTACGAACTGTAAGTAAGGAGCGACCCGGCTCAATGGTAACCGAAATTCTAGAAAACGGGATTTTGATATGAATAAATACATCAAAAGAATCAGATTTTAATGCTGATTTCAAATATATAAGTTTCATCAAGTTTAGTTCCACCCAGCAAAAGTTACCTGGCTGAGAAAACTTGGCTGATTTTCAAAAAACGGAGAAAAACCCCCTTAAAAGTTATAGAACCTTAATGAGAATCACACCATCATATTCAGCATATCAGAGAATCCTACTGTAGAGGTTTCAAGCTCCTATCTATAAAAATGTGGAGTTTTGCATTTTTTCCCAGAAGAAAGATCACGGATGCGTGTTTATTTGTTTTTTTCCCCAGGGGTGATCGTATCGACCCAGTGGTCCTAGAATATCGTGGGAGGGCTCATTGAAACGGAAATTAAAAATTCTAGTGCCTTTTTTAAGTGACAAAAAAATGGAGGGCAACTAGGTCCCCTCCCACGCTCATTTTTTTCCCAAAGTCACCCGATCAAAATTTTGAGATAGCCATTTTGTTCAGCATGGTCGAAAATATGATAACTATGTCTTTTAGGATGACTTAATCTCCCCAAGTTCTCGGGGGTAGGGCTAAAAGTTATGAACTTTACCCAATGTTAACATATAGTATTGGTTATTGGGAAGTATACAGACGTTTTCAGGGGGGATTTTTTTCTGGTAGTGGGGGTGGGGGTGAGTAGGGGGTTATATGGGAGGATCTTTCCATGAAGGAAGTTTTCATGGGGGAAGGCAAATTGCTATGAAGGGGACACTGGATTTCCCAGTATTATTTAAAAAAAAGATCAGAAATTGAAAAAAAAAGTTTTTCAACTGAAAGTAAGCAGCAACATCAGTAGAATGCATATATTGAATTTGGGTACTTTATGTTCCTTCCTGTGCTATTTGCTTACTTTACGTTCCTTGGCACCTTTCCAGAGCATGTACCTATGGATTCTAGCAGACTGTGTTCCTTCCTGTGCTATTTGCTTACTTTACGTTCCTTGGCACCTTTCCAGAGTATGTGCCTATGGATTCTAGCAGACTATGTTCCTTCCTGTACTATTTGGGTACTTTACGTTCCTTGGCACCTTTCCAGAGCATGTACCTTTGGATTCTAGCAGACTATGTTCCTTCCTGTGCTATTTGCTTGGCTTATGTTCCTTCCTCTGCTATTCTAGGAGTTTATGTTCCTTCCTTCATTATTCTAGGAGTTTACGTTCCCTCCCATACTATTCTATGGCGCTATTTTCCTTCCAGTGTTATTCTATGGGACTTATACACGTGATTAAACACGTTTTGAAACTATGTGCTATTTGATTGCCTTTCCTTGGTACCTTCCCAAACGAGCGGGGATTCCCCACCGGTTCCTACACATTGCAAAAAAAAGTGAGTAGCGAGCGGGGATTCCTCTTGCAAAAAGCGATATATTTTTTTTGGACAATTGCCTTAACTCGAGAGTAGTTTGATTAAGAATGCAACATGTCTAGAATTGTTTGATTGACATTTGCAAAAAGGGATAAGGGATTCGCAAATTGGACTATACAAACGATATTAATTGAATAATAGAGAAAAAAGAGCTAGATAGTATTTGCGAATTGGATTGTATGAAGGTGGAGAAAAAGGGATAAAGTGATTAGCAGTTAAGGTAACCCTGAAGAGCATGTTAATTCATACCTTATTTATTATAAATTTGAGACAACATAAATCTATGAAAATGGTTAATGATGATAGAATGACATTGCGAGTTGACCTAGCTCTACCTCTCCGATGTGTTCTGTATAATAAACAAGTGGTGTTTGAACAGTGTTGTCAGTTTAAAATAGAGTCTAACGTTATAGTATACTAAAAGTTGATACTAAGAGAGATGTAGATGGCAAGAAAGGAATTTTAATAATGAAATTCAGAACAAACCTTAGAAATCCTTGCAAATCAACTAGTAAGGTGTATGTGAGTACGAACCATCAGGGATCATAAGCACCAACGACCCTAACCAGCAGAGACATCAACCCCCCATAGGTCTCCTATCCCCAAACTCGAAGGGCACCCCCCTACCGTCCAACTTTTGCCCCCCCCCGCTCCCCTTTTTTTTTGAATTTTTTTTTAACATGATATATTTTTTTCAACTTTTATTTTTACATGTCTTCGAATGAGATGAAACATACTTAAATTCAGTAGTGTTTTGTCGTGGTCTACCTTGTCACAGTTACATTCTCTTGATTTTTTAAAGTTCATTTTCGATTTCTTTCATTGAAATGCAAGAGTTGGAATATTTCAGTAGTTTTTTGTCGTGCTCTACCTTGTCACAGTTACATTCTCTTGATTTTTCAAAGTTCATTTTGGATTTCTTTCCTTGAAATGCAAGAGTCGGAAAATTTCAGTAGTGTTTCGTCGTGATTTACCTTGTCACAGTTATATTCTCTTGATTTTTCAAATTTCATTTTGGATTTTTTTCATTGAAATGCAAGAGTTGGAATATTTCAGTAGTGTTTTGTTGTGCTTTAACTTGTCACTGTTACATTCTCTTGATTTTTCAAAGTTCATTTTGGATGTATTTTCTAGAAATGAAAGAGATGGAATATTTAATTAGTTTATTTTCGTTTTTTAACTTTTCAATGCTAAACTCTATTGATTTTTCAAAGTTCATTTTGGATTTTTACATTCTCTTGATGTTTCAAAGTTCATTTTGAATTTCTTTCATTGAAATGCCAGAGTAGGATTATTTCAGTAGTGTTTTGTCATGGTTTACCTTGTCAAAGTTAAAATCTCTTAATTTTTCAAATTTCATTTTGAATTTACTTCGTTGAATTGCAAGAGTTGGCATATTTCAGTAGTGTTTGTTGTACTTTACCTTGTCACAGCTACATTCTCTTGATTTTTCAAAGTTCATTTTTGATTTCTTTCGTTGAAATGCAAGAGTTGGAATATTTCAGTAGTGTTTTGTTGTGCTTTACCTTGTCACAGTTACATTCTCTTGATTTTAGAAAGTTCAATTTGAATTTCTTGAGTTGAATTGCAAGACTTTGAATCATTCATTACTGTTTCGCAATGATTTACCTTGCCACATTTACATACTCTAGGATTTTAGAGGTTTCTTTTGGAAATCTTCTGATGAAATGAACGAATCTGAATGGTTCTGTAGTGGTTCGTTGCGCATTTCACTATAAAAGCCACTATCCAAGGATTTTTACCAGTCCATTTAGTTTTTATGTCGTTTTGTTGAAATTGTTTTAATATTTATGTAGTGTTTTTTGTTGGTTTACCTTGTCCTATTTACATTCTCTTGATTTTTCAAAGTTCATTTTGAATTTCTTTCATGAAATGCAAGAGTTGGAATATTTCAGTAGTGTTTTATCGTGGTTTACCTTGTCACAGTTACATTTTCTTGATTTTTCAAAGTTCGTTTTGGATTTCTTTCCTTGAAATGCAAGAGTTGGAATATTTCAGTAGTGTCATGGTTTACCTTGTCACAGTTACATTCTCTTAATTTTTCAAAGTTCATTTTGAATTTCTTTCGTTGAAATGCAAGAGTTGGAATATTTCAGTAGTGTTTTGTTGTATTTTACCTTGTCACAGTTACATTCTCTTGATTTTTCAAAGTTCATTTTGGATTTCTTTCGTTGAAATGGAAGAGTTGGAATATTTCAGTAGTGTTTTGTTGTGCTTTACCTTGTCACAGTTACATTCTCTTGATTTTAGAAAGTTCATTTTGACTTTCTTTCATTGAAATGCAAGAGTTGGAATATTTCAGTAGTGGTTTGTCATGGTTTACCTTGTCACAGTTACATTCTCTTGATTTTTCAAAGTTCATTTTGATTTTCTTTTGTTGAAATGCAAGAGTTGGAATATTTCCGTAGTGTCTTGTTGTGCTTTACCTTGTCACAGTTACATTCTCTTGATTTTTCAAAGTTCATTTTGGATTTCTTTCGTTGAAATGCAAGAGTTGGAATATTTCAGTAGTGTTTTGTTGCGCTTTACCTTGTCACAGTTACATTCTCTTGATCTTTCAAAGTCCATTTTGAATTTCTTTCATGAAATGCAAGAGTTGGAATATTTCAGTAGTGTTTTATCGGGGTTTACCTTGTCACAGTTACATTCTCTTGATTTTTCAAAGTTCATTTTGGATTTATTTACTTTAAATGCAAGAGTTGGAATATGTCACTAGTGTTTTGTCGTGGTTTACCTTGTCACAGTTACATTCTCTTGATTTTTCAAAGTTCATTTTTGATTTCTTGCCTTGAAATGCAAAAGATGGAATATTTCAGTAGTTTTTTGTCGTGGTTTACCTTGTCAAACTTACATTCTCTTGATTTTTCAAAGTTTATTTTTGGATTTCTTTCGTTGAAATACAAGAGTTAGAATATTTCAGTAGTGATTTGTTATGGTTTACCTTGTCGCAGTTACATTCTCTTGATTTTTCAAAGTTCATTTTTGATTTTTACATTCTCTTGATTTTTCAAAGTTCATTTTGAATTTCTTTCGGGAAATGTAAGAGCTGGAATATTTCAGTAGTGTTTTGTTGTGCTTTACCTTGTCACAGTTACATTCTCTTGATTTTTCAAACTTCATTTTGAATTTCTTTCGTGAAATGCAAGATTTGGTATATTTCAGTAGTGTTTTGTCGTGGTTTACCATGTCACTGTTACATGCTCTTAATTTTTTCAAAGTTAATTTTGAATTTCTTTCGTGAAATGCAAGAGTTGGAATATTTCAGTAGTGTTTTGTCGTGGTTTACCTTTTCAAAGTTACATTCTCTTGATCTTTCAAAGTTCATTTTGGATTTCTTTCCTTGAAATGCAAGAGTTGGAATATGTCAGTAGTGTTTGGTCCTGGTTTACCTTGTCACAGTTACATTCTCTTAATTTTTCAAAGTTCGTTGTGGATATCTTTCCTTGAAATCCAAGAGTTGGAATATTTCAGTAGTGTGTTGTCGTGGTTTACCTTGTCACAGTTACATTCTCTTGATTTTTCAAAGTTCATTTTTGGATTTCTATCGTTGAAATGCAAGAGTTGGAATATGTCAGTAGTGTTTATTTATGGTTTACCTTGTCACAGTTACATTCTCTTCATTTTTCAAGGTTCATTTTGAATTTCTTTCCTTGAAATGCAAGAGTTGGAATATTTCAGTAGTGTTTTGTCATGGTTTACCATGTCACAGTTACATTCTCTTGATTTTTCATAGTTCATTTTGGATTTCTTTCGTTGAAATGCAAGAGTTGGAATATTTCAGTAGTGTTTTGTCATGGTTTACCATGTCACAGTTACATTCTCTTGATTTTTCAAAGTTCATTTTGAATTTGTTTCCTGGAAATGCAAGAGTTGGAATATTTCAGTAGTGTTTTGTTGTGGTTTACCTTGTCACAATTACATTCTCTTGATTTTTCAAAGTTCATTGTGGATTTCTTTCGTTGAAATGTGTTTTGTTGTACTTTACCTTGTCACAGTTACATTCTCTTAATTTTTCAAAAGTTCATTTTGAATTTCTTTCGTTGAAATGCAGGAGTTGAAATATTTCAGTAGTGTTTTGTTGTGATTTACCTTGTCACAGTTACATTCTCTTAATTTTTCAAAGTTCATTTTGAATTTCTTTCGTTGAAATGCAAGAGTTGGTATATTTTAGTAGTGTTTTGTTGTGCTTTACCTTGTCACAGTTACATTCTCTTGATTTTTCAAAGTTCATTTTGAATTTCTTTCAGTGAAATGCAAGAGTTAGAATATTTTAGTAGTGTCGTGTCGTGGTTTACCTTGTCACAGTTACATTCTCTTGATTTTTCAAAGTTCATTTTGGATTTCTTTCGTTGAAATGCAAGAGTTGGAATATTTCAGTAGTGCTTGTGTCGTGGTTTACCTTGTCACAGTTACATTCTCTTGATTTTTCAAAGTTCATTTTGAATTTCTTTCGTGAAATGTTAGAGTTGGAATATTTCAGTAGTGTTTTGTCGTGGTTTACCTTTTCACAGTGACATTCTTTTGATTTTTCAAAGTTCATTTTGAATTTCTTTTGTTAAAATGCAAGAGTTAGAATATTTCAGTAGTGTTTTGTCGTGGTTTACCTTGTCACAGTTACATTCTCTTGATTTTTCAAAGTTCATTTTGGATTTTTACATTCTCATGATTTTTCAAAGTTCATTTTGAATTTCATTCGGGAAATGTAAGAGTTGGAATATTTCAGTAGTGTTTTGTTGTGCTTTACCTTATCACAGTTACATTCTCTTGATTTTTCAAACTTCATTTTGAATTTCTTTCGTGAAATGCAATAGTTGGTATATTTCAGTAGTGTTTTGTCGTGGTTTACCCTGTCACTGTTACATGCTCTTAATTTTTTCAAAGTTCATTTTGAATTTCTTTTGTAAAAAGCAAGAGTTGGAATATTTCAGTAGTGTTTTATCGTGGTTTACCTTTTCACAGTTATATTCTCTTGATCTTTCAAAGTTCATTTTGGATTTCTTTCCTTGAAATGCAAGAGTTGGAATATTTCAGTAGTGTTTTGTAGTGGTTTACTTTGTCACAGTTACATTCTCTTGATTTTTCAAAGTTCATTTTGGATTTCTTTCCTTGAAATCCAAGAGTTGGAATATTTCAGTAGTGTGTTGTCGTGGTTTACCTTGTCACAGTTAAATTCTCTTGATTTTTCAAAGTTCATTTTTGGATTTGTTTCGTTGAAATGCAAGAGTTGGAATATGTCAGTAGTGTTTTGTTATGGTTTACCTTGTCACAGTTACATTCTCTTCATTTTTCAAGGTTCATTTTGAATTTCTTTCATTGAAATGCAAGAGTTGGAATATTTCAGTAGTGTTTTGTCATGGTTTACCATGTCACAGTTACATTCTCTTGATTTTTCATAGTTCATTTTGGATTTCTTTCGTTGAAGTGCAAGAGTTAGATTGTTTCAGCAGTGTTTTGTAATGGTTTACCATGTCACAGTTACATTCTCTTGATTTTTCATAGTTCTTTTTGAATTTATTACGTTTAAATGCAAGAGTTGAAATTTTTCAGTAGTGTTTTGTTGTGGTTTACCTTGTCACAGTTACATTCTCTTAATTTTTCAAAGTTCATTTTGAATTTCTTTCATTGAAATGCAAGAGTTGGATTATTTCAGTAGTGTTTTGTTGTGGTTTACCCTCTCACAATTACATTCTTTGATTTTTCAAAGTTCATTGTGGATTTCTTTCGTTGAAATGTGTTTTGTTGTGCTTTACCTTGTCACAGTTACATTCTTTTAATTTTTCAAAAGTTGATTTTGAATTTCTTTCTTTGAAATGCAAGAGTTGGAATATTTCAGTAGTGTTTTGTTGTGATTTACCTTGTCACAGTTACATTTTCTTGATTTTTCAAAGTTCATTTTAAATTTCTTTCATTGAAATGTAATAGTTGGATTATTTCAGTAGTGTTTTGTCGTGATTTACCTTGTCACAATTACATTCTCTTAATTTTTCAAAGTTAATTTTTGATTTCTTTCGTTGAAATGCAAGAGTTGGAATATTTCAGTAGTGTTTGTGTCGTGGTTTACATTGTCACAGTTACATTCTCTTGATTTTTCAAAGTTCATTTTGAATTTCTTTCGTGAAATGCTAGAGTTGCAATATTTCAGTAGTGTTTTGTCATGGTTTACCTTGTCACAGTGACATTCTCTTGATTTTTCAAAGTTCATCTTGAATTTCTTTCGTTGAAGTGCAAGAGTTGGAATATTTCAGTAGTGTTTTGTTGTGCTTTACCTTGTCACAGCTACATTCTCTTGATTTTTCAAAGTTCATTTTGGATTTCTTTCGTAAAATGCAAGAGTTGGAATATTTTAGTAGTGTTTTGTTGTGGTTTACCATATCACAGTTACATTCTCTTGATTTTTCAAAGTTCATTTTGAATTTCTTTCATTGAAATGCATGAGTTGGAATATTTCAGTAGTGTTTTGTCATGGTTTACCTTGTCACAGTTACATTCTCTTGATTTTTCAAAGTTAGTTTTGGATTTCTTTCCTTGAAATGCAAGAGTTGGAATATACCAGTAGTGTTTTGTCGTGGTTTACCTTGTCACAGTTACATTCTCTTGCTTTTTCAAAGTTCATTTTAGATTTCTTTCGTTGAAATGCAAGAGTTGGAATGTTTCAGTAGTGTTTTGTTGTGGTTTACCTTGTCACAATTACATTCTCTTGATTTTTCAAAGTTCATTTTGAATTTCTTTCATTAAAATGCAAGAGGATACATCAAATAAAACTGACAAAACCTAAATTTCAGAATGAATAAATGATTTAACAGGGCCCCGCTTCCCGGCCCGCGTTGCTTCCCACGGCGCTCCCCGGCCCGCCGCAGTGGGCGCCGCCGCGGCACCGTGGGCCGGGAAGCAATGAACTTTGAAAAGTCAAGAGAATGTAACTGTGACAAGGTAAACCACGACAAAACACTACTGAAATATTCCAACTCTTCCATTTCACGAACGAAATTAGAAATGAACTTTGAAAAATCAAGAGAATGTAACTGTGATATGGTAAACCACAACAAAACTTTACTGAAATATTCCAACTCTTGCATTTTACGAAAGAAATCCAAAATGAACTTTGAAAAATCAAGAGAATGTAACTGTGACAAGGTAAAGCACAACAAAACACTACTGAAATATTCCAACTCTTGCATTTCACGAAAGAAATTCAAAATGAACTTTGAAAAAATTAAGAGCATGTATCAGTGACATGGTAAACCACGACAAAACACTACTGAAATATTCCAACTCTTGCATTTCACGAAAGAAATTCAAAATGAACTTTGAAAAAATTAAGAGCATGTAACAGTGACAAGGTAAAGCACAACAAGACACTACTGAAATATTCCAACTCTTGCATTTCAACGAAAGAAATTCAAAATGAGCTTTGAAAAATCAAGACAATGTAAAAATCCAAATGAACTTTGAGAAATCAACAGAATGTAACTGTGAAAAGGTAAACCACTAAAAAACACTACTGAAATATTCCAACTCTTGCATTTCAAGGAAAGAAATCCAAAATGAACTTTGAAAAATATAGAGAATTTAACTGTGACAAGGTAAACCATAACAAAACACTACTGAAATATTCCAACTCTTGCATTTCAACGAAAGAAATCCAAACATAAAATTTGAAAAATCAAGAGAATGTAACTGTGACAAGGTAAACCACGACAACACACTACTGAAATATTCCAGCTCTTTAATTTCAAGTAAAGAAATTCAAGATGAACTTCGAAAAATTAAGAAAATGTAACTGTGAGAAGGTAAACCACTACAAGACACTAGTGAAATATTCCAACTCTTGCATTTCAAGGAAAGAAATCCAAAATGAACTTGGAAAAATCAAGAAAATGTAACTGTGACAAGGTAAACCACGATAAAACACTATTGAAATATTCAAACTCTTGAATTTCAAGAAATAAATAAAAAATGAACTTTGAAAAATTAAGAGCATTTAACTGTGATATTGTAAACCACGATAAAACACGACTGAAATATTCCAAATCATGCATTTAACGAAAGAAATTCAAAATGAACTTTTAAAAATTAAGATAATGTAACTGTGACAAGGTAAACCAGGACAAAACACTACTGAAATAATCCAACTCTTGCATTTCAACGATAGAAATCCAAAATGAACTTTGAAAAATCAAGAGAATGTAACTGTGACAAGGAAAACCACGACAAAACACTACTGAAATATTCCAACTCTTGCATTTCAAGGGAAGAAATCCAAAATGAACTTTGAAAAATCAAAAGAATGTAACTGTGACAAGGTAAACCACGACAAAACACTACTGAAATATTCCAACTCTTGCATTTCACGAAAGAAGTTCAAAATGAACTTTGAAAAATCAAGAGAATGTAACTGTGACATGGTAAACCACGACAAAACACGACTGAAATATTCCAACTCTTGCATTTCACGAAAGAAATTCAAAATGAACTTTGAAAAATCAAGAGAAAGTAAAAATCCAAAATGAACTTGATGAAATGAATGAACAAAATGAAAAATCAAGAGAATGTAACTGTGACAAGGTAAAGCACAACAAGACACTACTGAAATATTCCAACTCTTGCATTTCAACGAAAGAAATTCAAAATGAACTTTGAAAAATTAAGAGAATGTAACTGTGACAAGGTAAACCACGACAAAACACTACTGAAATAATCCAACTCTTGCATTTCAATGAAAGAAATTCAAAATCAACTTTGTAAAATCAAGAAAATGTAACTTTGACAAGGTAAAGCACAACAAAACACTACTGAAATATTCCAACTCTTGCATTTCAACGAAAGAAATCCAAAATGAACTTTGAAAAATCAAGAGAATGTAACTGTGACAAGGTAAAGTACAACAAGACACTATTGAAATATTCCAACTCTTGCATTTCAACGAAAGAAATTCAAAATGAACTTTGAAAAATTAAGAGAATGTAACTGTGACAAGGTAAACCACGAAAAAACACTACTGAAATAATCCTACTCTTGCATTTCAATGAAAGAAATTCAAAATGAACTTTGAAAAATCAAGAGACTGTAAAAATCCACAATGAACTTTGAAAAATCAAGAGAATGTAACTGTGACAAGGTAAACCACGACAAAACACTACTGAAATATTCCAACTCTTGCATTTCAAGGAAAGAAATCCAAAATTAACTTTGAAAAATCAAGAGAATGTAACTGTAACAAGGTAAAGCAAAAAAAAACACTACTGAAATATTCCAACTCTTGCATTTCAATGAAAGAAATCCAAAATGAACTTTGAAAAATCAAGAGAATGTAACTGTGACAAGGTAAACCACGACAAAACACTACTGAATTTAAGTATGTTTCATCTCATTTGAAGACATGTAAACAAAACGTTGAAAAAAATATATCATGTTAAAAAAATTCAAAAAAACTAAATAAATGGGGAGAGGGGGGGCAAAAAGTTGGAGGGGATGGGGCTTGTCACAGTTCGCCCTTCGAGTTTGGGGATAGGGGACCTTTGGGGGGTTGATGTCTCTGCCGGTTAGGGTCGTTGGTCCTTATGATCCTTGATGGTTCGTACTCACATACACCTTACTACGTGATTTGCAAGGATTTCTAAGGTTTGTTCTGAATTTCATTATTAAAATTATTTTCTTGCCATCTACATCTCTCTTAGTATTAACTTTTAGTATACTATAACGTTAGACTCTATTTTAAACTGACAACACTGTTCAAACATCCCTTGTATATTATGCAGAACATATCGAAGAGGCAGAGCTAGGTCCACTTGCAATGTCATTCTATTATCATTAACCATTTTCATAGATTTATGTTGTCTCAAATTTATAATAAATAAGGTATGAATTAACATGCTCTTCAGGGTTACCTTAACTGCTAATCACTTTAACCCAATAAAAAATTGGTGGAAATCCACTAGCTCAGTATTGGGGTCTCAGTCTACCAGCCTGAATAGTGGAAATTCACTAGCTCAGAATTGGGGTCTTAGTCGACCAGCCTATCTCCACTACCAGCCAGTCGACTGACTATCTGGGCTTTATTTGTCAAGGCCTGAATTTTAAGCGATGGACATGAGCTAGATTGGGACCCCATGTGAAAATGGAAAACAAAAATAAAAATATATTGTTGGTATGTGTGTAGAGCATGGCATGGTTACCGCTAGGGCAACAGTCTAACCGTTGACGGTTTTAGGTATCCGTGAATAAGTTCTAAGGCGAGAGTGGAAGTTGGGACAAATTTTTGGAGGTGCACACCTCACTTGCCCAAAGTCTCAGACAAGTGACCCTAAATTTGAAAAAGTGGAAATTGGCTCAGATTTTCTAAACTGAGCTGAGACAATGAATAGATACTATTCAGATACGGTTAAGTGACCCAAAAATTTAAAAAATGTGTGAAAAATTCAAATTTTTTTCAGAATGTGGGGCAACGAATAGGCAACGAATAGGTACTATTTGAAAGATAAAAATGGCTTTAAACGATTGTTTTGCCTGTTATTTCAAGCAAATTTATGGTCCTATGTCAATTTTAAATTCTTGGTCAACCTTCTTAAGACCATAGGCAGGTCTGCCTTGTTTGCCTCTTTTTTAAATTCTTGATCAGCATACCTAAGACTCTAGGCAGGTATGCCTTACCAAAAACTAAGCTGACAAGTATGTGTCCAATAAGAGTGTCATTCATACTCCTGCCATTTACCCGTGCCTCAGCCATTGAAATTGCCATTGAAACATTTGCTAAACAAATATTCTAAACAACAGCCTCAGCCATTGAAACATTTGCCTCTCAATTACTTGGACTATCTGGTCTTGGCTTTTCTCTGTCTACAATTACCCAGCCCAGTCTTGATGCAACATATTGCCCAAAATACTTGATAACTTCAATTCAAAAATATTTTGGACAATTGTCCAAAAAAAATATATCGCTTTTTGCAAGGGGAATCCCCGCTCGCTACTCACTTTTTTTGCAATGTGTAGGAGCCAGTGGGGATTCCCCGCTCGTTTGGAAAGGTACCAAGGAAAGGCAAGCAAATAGCACATAGTTTCAAAACGTGTTTAATCACGTGTAGAGGTCCCATAGAATAACATAGGAAGGAACATAGCGCTATAGAATAGCATGGGAGGGAACGTACACTCCTAGAATAGCATAGGAAAGAAAATAGCGCTATAGAATAGCATGGGAGGGAACGTAAACTCCTAGAATAGCAAAGGAAGGAACATAAACTCCTAGAATAGCATAGGAAGGAATATAAGCAAAGCAAATAGCACAGGAAGGAACATAGTCGGCTAGAATCCATAGGTACATGCTGTGGAAAGGTGCCAAGGAACGTAAAGTAAGCAAATAGCACAGGAAGGAACAAAGTCTGCTAGAATCCATAGGTACATGCTCTGGAAAGGTGCCAAGGTACGTAAAGTACCCAAATAGCACAGGAAGGAACATAGTCTGCTAGAATCCATAGGTAAATGCTCTGGAAAGGTGCCAAGGAACGTAAAGTAAGTAAATAGCACAGGAAGGAACATAGTCTGCTAGAAGCCATAAGTACATGCTCTGGAAAGGTGCCAAGGAACGTAAAGTAAGCAAATAGCACAGGAAGGAACATAAAGTACCCAAATTCAATATATGCATTCTACTAACATCAAAACTTAAAACGAACAGAAAATATTAAGTATATGATTGGGTTCACCCCCTAGTCAATACCTTGCTCTTTAAGCCAAAGATTTTTTAGTACTTTTGTGAGAGCTATTTGTTCTAACTAAAGTGCTGTGCGATTAAGCGGTTATTTTTAAATAACTGGAGCAAAATTCGAACTTCCACTTAAAAATCGAGGTATTGACTAGGGGTCGTACTCCCTAATATACGTATTAAAAAACTATGAATATAGAAGTTCGTTACGTAAGTTCATTCGAAAGTTACGTATATTTATTACTAATAAAAACGTTCGTAAATAAAATTAAACAAGTTTCGAGAAAGCCATTTAAAAAAATAAAAGTAAAATTAATATGCAAATTTTGTTTTGACAGCCCCTTTCATATACGGAATGATTTCTGTTCGTTTTAAGTTTTAACGTCGTTCCTTACTTTCGGTTAAAAAAAACTTGTTTTGTTTTTATTTAATTAAAACCAAAACGACAGCCAGGAATTGAAATGAGCCATCGTGCAGAAGTGACACCAAATTAAATGAGAAAAAAAAATAAAGCAACAATCCTAAAATGAATTGTTATTTATCTTAAAAAGGATTGATCCTAAAGGGGATTGATAATAGTTTTATTCTGTAAAAAGTGTCCTTAATTGGTTTGCTTTTACTGTACCAAAACTCCTATTTTATTTTGTGTTTTCAGTAAAGCGCTAGTTTTCTATAATCTCAGAAACACGGGGAAACATAATTAGTTGATTTATTTGTACTAGTTTGATTGATATATACTAGATAGGCTGTGAAGCAGTAATTTTTGTCCGTTTAAGTTTCAACTTCGCTCTTTACTTCCCTTGGAAAAACTATGTTTTTTTAGATTAATCTTTGCTCGTTTTTTTATTCAAATTTAATGTAGAAACAACCCCGCCATGATCTTTTTTATTTATACGGATTAATTTCTGTTCGTTTTAAGTTTTAACGTCATTCCTTAGTTTCAGTTGAAAACTTATGAAGCTGTTTAAGGGCGAATTTAGAAGCTTATATTTATGCCTAGTCACTTTTTATAAATATGACCTGATAGCTTATTCCCATAAAGTGCACTTTCTCTTTTTCCACCCATTTTTTTTTTTCAAATGAAAAAAGAGCCTTTTTCAATGAAAAAGCCCCAAAAAAAGGTATTTTTAATAACCTAAGCAGGAGCAAAAAATAAGGGGACAAGGACGTCCCTTCCTCTCAATTACCGCCATTAGAACTATCCCACAGGCTTCATCGCAGAGTGAAGTTTGAAGGTTTAATTCAAAAGTATGGATCCATCAAGCTTAATTTTCGGTAGATTTTTAGTTGAAAAAGTTTTTAGTTTTAGTTAATTTGTTTTCGCAATAATCTTTTACTATTAAGATGAGTAGAAGATTTATGAAACGTACACAGGGGGTTTGGAAGGGGGAGTATATGTGAGGGGTTCTTATAAACCTCCAGTTAAGGGCTTCGAGTAGGGTGTCTCGTCTGGATTTGCGTAGGTTATGTTCCATCCTGTATTTAAGTTATACTTTGCGTAGGTTATGTTCCATCCTGTGTTATTTGCTTGCCTTACGTTCCCTGGCAGCTTTCCAAGGCAGATTACCAGACTAGTTATTTGGCAACCCGTGCCTGAGACATTACACTTACGCGTGAACATCTTAAAAAGATAATCTGCCTTGGAAACAGTTTTATGTGTTCGGGGAAATTACGTTCCTTGGCGTTGATTGACATTTGCAAAAAAGGGGTAATTAGTGATAGGATAATTTTTTGACATGAAATCTCTGAATAAAATATTTTTGGAGCATGTACTTGACGATGGAGAAATAGAGTTAAGGTGGTTAGCAATTACGAGCGGGGATTCCCCACCTGTTCCTAAACATTGCAAAAAAGATTGTCAAATTGCGTATTTAGGAATGTTTTTTTAGGGAAAGCTGTCAAACACCCAATTTGCAAATACTTCAAAGTTTTGTCAATTTAAAATAGTTTAGAAATAAAAAAAAATTAACAAGAAGCGGCTGAAACGTGTTTTGGGGGAGATGGGATGATTTTGTACTGTATAATACGCATGTGATATTTGAACAGTGTTGTCAATTTAAAATAATTTAACGTTCCCTTCGTTCCCCCATTTCTGAGAGCAGGGTAGGGGGGGGGGTCAATTTTGGAGGGAAAAAAAAAAAGAATAAGCATATAAAATAAATGGGATCAGCCTCAAGGGCAAGGCTCAGAGGCCCTTCGTTCCCCCATTTCTGAGAGCAGGGGAGGGGGGGTTAATTTTGGAGGGAAAACCAAAAATACTCAGAATCGAAAATAAACGGGATCTGCCTCAAGGGCAAGGCTCAGAACCCCTTCGTTCCCCCATTTCTGAGGGCAGGGGAGGGGGGGTCAATTTTTGAGGGAAAACTAAAAATACTCAGAATCGAAAATAAATGAGATCTGCCTCAAGGGCAAGGCTCAGAGGCCCCTCCTTCCCCCATTTCTGAGGGCAGGGGGGGGGTGGGTCAATTTCTGAGGGAGAACAAAAAATACTAATAATCGAAAATAAATGGGATCGATATCAAGGGCAAGGATCTGTGGCCAGTCGGGCCCCCCTGTTTGACGGCAGGGGTGGGGGGGTCAATTTTGGAGGGAAAACCAAAAATACTCAGAATCGAAAATAAATGGGATCTGCCTCAAGGGCAAGGCTCAGAGGCCCCTCCTTCCTCCATTTCTGAGGACAGGGGAGGGGGGGTCAATTTGGGAGGGAAACCCAAAAATACTCAGAATCGAAAATAAACGGGATCTGCCTCAAGGGCAAGGCTCAGAGGCCCCTCCTTCCCCCATTTCTGAGGGCAGGGGAGGGGGGTCAATTTGGGAGGGAAAATCAAAATGCTCAGAACTAAAAATAAATCGGGATCTGCCTCACGGGCAAGGGTCAACGGCCCTTCCGTCCCCCATTTTTGCGGGCAGGGGAGGGGGGGTCAGTTTTGGCGAGAGAACTACAAATGATCATAACCAAAGATAAACGGGAGCTGCCTCAAGGGGAAGGCTCAGCGGCCCCGCGTTCCACCATGTCTGAGGGCAGGGGAGGGGGGGGTAAATTTGGGAGGGGAAACAAAAATGCTCAGAATCGTAGATAATTTCCATTCGTCTTAGTTTTTTTTAACGATGCTCCTTATTTCTAGTTGAAAATGCTTATTTTTTAATTTAATTGGGAATGAAAAGTCAAACTCTAACATAAAGAACAAGATATTTTGGAGGGGGTAGCTAAATTCATATACGGGATAATTTCCATTATTCTTAGTTTTTAACGATGCTCCTTATTTCTATTTGAAAATGCTTAGTTTTTAATTTAATTGGGAATGAAAAGTCAAAGTCTAACATAAGGAACAAGGTATTTCGGAGGGGGTAGCTAACTTCATATACGGGATAATTTCCATTCGTCTTAGTTTTTAACGATGCTCCTTATTTCTAGTTGAAAATTCTTATTTTTTAATTTAATTGGGAATGAAAAGTCAAAGTCTAACATAAAGAACAAGGTATTTCGGAGGGGGTAGGTAACTTCATATACGGCATAATTTCCATTCGTATTAGTTTTTAAAGATTCTACTTATTTATAGTTGAAAATGCTTATTTTTTTTAATTTAATTGGGAATGAAAAGTCAAAGTGCCAGAATGGTTGAAATCCACTAGCTCAGAAGTGGGGTCTCAGTCTACCAGCCAGAATGGTTGAAATACACTAGCTCAGAAGTGGGGTCTAAGTCCACCAGCCTGAATTGTTGAAATCCACTAGCTCAGAATTGGGGTCCCAGTCCACCAGCCTGAATGGTGGAAATTCACTAGCTCAGAATTGGTGTCTTAGTCCACCAGCTTGAATGGTGGAAATCGACTAGCTCAGTATTGGGGTCACAGTCCACCAGCCTGAATGGTGGAAATCCACTAGTTCAGTATTGGGGTCTCAGTCCACCAGCCTGAATGGTGGAAATTCACTAGCTTAGAATTGGGGTCTTAGTCCACCAGCCTGAATGGTGGAAATTCACTAGCTCAGAATTGGGGTCTTAGTCCACCAACCTGAATGGTTGAAATTCACTAGCTCAGAATTGGGGTCTTAGTCAGTGTTCAGATTGGAGCGTTGGGGTCCGACTATCTGGGCTTTATTTGTCAAGACCTGAATGCTAAGCAATGGACATGAGCTCGATTGGGACCCCATTGTGAAAATGGAAAACAAAAAACAAAAAATATATTGTTGATATGTGTGTAGAGCATGGCATGGTTACCGCTAGGGCAACAGTCTAACCGTTGACGGTTTTAGGTATCCGTGAATAAGTTCTAAGGCGAGAGTGGAAGTTAGGAAAAATTTTGGAGGTGCCCACCTCACCTGCCCAGAGTCTCAGGCAAGTGACTCTAAATTTGAAAAAGTGGAAATTGGCTCAGATTTTCTAAACTGAGCTGAGACAATGAATAGATACTATTGGGAAAGTGATTGGAGACGCTGGGCATCCGTGAACAAGTGCTAAATTGAGAGAGGAATTTGGGACAATATTTGGGGGCGCCCACCCACCCAGAGTCTCCGGCAGGTGACCCAAAAATTTAAAAAACACACAGAGACGGCAGACACAAAGAGACGAATCACACACAGAGAGGACAAACACACAGAAACGACACATAGAGACGACACATGCACAGAGACAATACACACACACAGAGTCAACACACACAGAGAAACGAGACACACACACAGAAATGACAATCACATATAGAGACGACACATACAAAGAGACGTCACACACACACACAGATACGAAACACACATAGAGACGACACACACATAGAGACAACACACACACACAGAGACAACAACAACACAGAGACGACACACACACACACACACAGAGAAGACACACTCAAAGTGACGACAAACACACAGAGACGACACACACACAGAGACGACACACTCAAAGTGACGACTTACACATAGAGACGACACACACACAGAGACGACAAACACACACAGACGACAGACACAAAGAGACGAATCACACACAGAGAGGACAAACACACAGAAACGACACATAGAGACGACACATGCACAGAGACGATACACACACAGAGAGACGAGACACACACAAAGAAATGACAAACACACATAGAGACGACACACACAAAGAGACGTGACACACATAAAGATACGAAACACACATAGAGACGACACACACATAGAGACAACACACAAACACACAAAGAGACAACATCCACACAGAGACGACACACACACACAGAGACTACACACTCAAAGTGACGACTTACACATAGAGACGACACACACACAGAGACGACAAACACACAGAGACGACACACATAGAGAGACGACACACACACAGAGACGACACACTCAAAGTCACGACTTACACATAGAGACGACACACACACAGAGCCGACAAACACACAGAGACGACACACATAGAGAGAAAACACGCCCACAGAGACGACAAACACACAGAGAAAACACACACACAGTTACGAAACACACAAAGAGACGACACACGCACAGAGAGGACAAACACACAGAAACGACACACACACACAGAGACAACACACATAAAGAGACAACACAGACATAGAGATGACAGACACACAGATACGAAACACCCACAGAGACGACACACACACACAGAGACAACTCACACCCAGAGAGGACAAACACACAGAGACGACAGACACAAAGAGACGAATCACCCACAGAGAGGACAAACACACAGAAACGACCCATAGAGACAACACATGCGCAGAGACGATACACACACACAGAGTCAACACACACAGAGAGACGAGACATGGCGTATCTGATGAAATGATTTAGGTCGTATGATCAATTTAATTTTTTTTTTTAATACAGTAGTTTTTTTTAGTAAGGACACTCAAGACAACACGCACACAGAGAGAACACACACACAGATACGAAACACAAATAGAGACGAAACATGAATAGAGACAACACACACACACACACACACAGAGACGACACTCATACAGAGACGACACACACACAGAGACGACATACTCAAAGTAATGACTTACACATAGAGACGACACACACACACATACAGAGACGACAAACACACAGAGACGACACACATAGGGAGACGACACACACACACACAGAGAGATGACAAACGCACAGAGACGACAGACAAAAAGAGAAGACTCACACACAGAGAGGACAAACACAAAGAAACGACACACACAGAGAGACGGCACACACACATAGAGACAACACAGACACAGAGACGACACACACACACACACAGAGACGAAACACACACAGAGACGACACAAACACAGAGGAGACACACACATAGAGATGACAAACATACAGAGAAGACACAAAAACAAAGACGACACACTCACATAGAGACGACATACACACACACACACACACACACCCACACACACACAAATACAACAAACACCGAGAAGACGACACACACACAGAGACGATAAACATAAAAAGAAGACACAAAAACAGAGATGACACACCCACAGAGATGACACACACATTGAGACGACACACGCACAGACACGACACACAAACAGAGTCATAGTGAGAGAGATATCCAAAAAGTTGGGTTGATCTAGGTTCACTTAGAGTGGCGCGCTTAGAAGGTTCACTAATAAGTGAACCTAGATCAACCCAACGTTTTGAATATCTCTCTCACTATGACTCTGTTTGTGTGTCGTGTCTGTGCGTTTGTCGTCTCAATGTGTGTGTCATCTCCGTGGGTGTGTCGTCTCTGTGTTTGCGTCTTCTATGGATGTTTGTCATCTCTGTGTGTGTGTCGTCTTCTATTTGTTTGTTGTCTTTGTGTGTGTGTGGGTGTGTGTGTGTGTGTCTGTGTGTGTGTGTGTATCGTCTCTATGTGAGTGTGTCGTCTCTGTTTTTGTGTCTTCTCTGTATGTGTGTCGTCTCGATTTGTGTGTCGTCTCTGTGCGTGTTTCATCTGTGTGTGTGTGTGTGTGTGTCGTCTCTTTGTCTGTTGTCTCTATGTGTGTGTGTCGTCTCTCTGTGTGTGTCGTTTCTGTGTGTCTGTCCTCTCTGTGTGTGAGTCGTCTCTTTGTGTCTGTCGTCTCTGTGTTTTTGTCATCTCTCTGTGTGTGTGTATCGTCTCTCTATGTTTCTCGTCTCTTTGTGTTTGTCGTCTCTGTGTGTGTGTGTGAATGTGTCGTTTCTATGTGTTAGTCGTCACTTTAAGTCGTCTCTGTGTGTGTGTCGTCTCTGTGTGTGTGTTGTCTCTGTATGAATGTCCTCTCTGTGTGTGCGTGTGTGTGTGTTGTCTCTATGCATGTGTCGTCTCTATGTGTGTTTTTTATCTGTGTGTGTGTGTTCTCTCTGTGTGCGTGTTGTCTTGAGTGTCCTTACTAAAAAAACAACTGTATTAAAAAAAAAAAATTAAATTGATCATACGACCTAAATTATTTCATCTGATACGCCATGTCTTGTCTCTCTGTGTGTGTGTATCGTCTCTGTGCATGTGTCGTCTCTATGTGTCGTTTCTGGGTGTTTGTCCTCTCTGTGTGTGATTCGTCTCTGTGTGTCTGTCGTCTCTGTGTGTTTGTCCTCTCTGTGTTTGAGTGGACTCTGTGTGTGTGTCGTCTCTGTGCATGTGTCGTAACTGTGCGTGTGTTGCCTCTGTGTTTGTTGTCTTAGTGTGTGTGTGTGTGTCATCTCTATGTGAGTGTGTCGTCTCTGTTTTTGTGTCTTCTCTGTATGTTTGTCGTCTCTATGTGTGTGTCACCTCTGTGCATATGTCGTCTCTGTGTGTGTTTCGTCTCTGTGTGTGTCGTCTCTGTGTCTGTGTTTCGTCTCTCTATGTATGTTATTTCTGTGTGTTTCTCCTCTCTGTGTGTGAGTCGTCTCTTTGTGTCTGTCCTCTCTCTGTGTTTGTCCTCTCTGTGCGTGAGTTGGCTCTGTGTGTGTGTCGTCTCTGTGCGTGTGTCGTCTCTTTGTGTGTTTCGTATCCGTGTGTGTGTGTGTCGTCTCTTTGTGTGTGTGTTGTCTCTGTGTGTTTGTCGTCTCTCTGTGTGTGTGTGTCGTCTCTCTATGTGTCTCTTCTCTGTGTGTTTGTCGTCTCTCTGTGTGTGTGCGTGTGTGTGTGTCGTCTCTTTTTGTAAGTTGTCACTTTGAGTATGTCGTCTCTGTGTGTGTGTCGTCTCTGTATGGGTGTCGTCTCTCTGTGTGTGTGTGTGTGTTGTCTCTATGCATGTGTCGTCTCTATGTGTGTTTAGTATCTTTGTGTGTGTGTATTCTCTCTGTGTGCGTGTTGTCTTGAGTGTCCTTACTAAAAAAAACTACTGTATTAAAAAAAAAAAAAAAATTGATCATAAGACCTAAATTATTTCATCATATTAGCCTTGTCTCGTCTCTCTGTGTGTGTTGACTCTGTGTTTGTGTATCGTCTATGTCCATGTGTCGTCTCTATGTGTCGTTTCTGTGTGTTTGTCCTCTCTGTGTGTGATTCGTCTCTTTGTGTCCGTCGTCTCTGTGTGTTTTTCCTCTCTCTGTGTGAGTGGACTCTGTGTGTGTGTGTCGTCTCTGTGCATGTATAGTCTCTGTGGGTGTTTCGTATCTGTCTGTGTGTTGTCTTTGTGTGTTTGTCTTCTCTGTGTGCGTGTCGTCTCTCTATGTGTTGTCGTCTCTGTGTGTGTGTCGTCTCTGTGTTTGTGTTGTCTCTATGTGTGTTGTCTCTGTGTATGTGTGTGTGTGTCGTTTCTGTGTGCTAGTCGTCTCTGTGTGTGTGTCGTCTCTATGTGTAAGTCGTCACTTTGAGTGTGTCGTCTCTGTGTGTGTGTCGTCTCTGTGTGTGTGTGTGTCGTCTCTGTATGGTTGTTTTCTCTGTGTGTGTTGTCTCAATGTGTGTGTCGTCTCTATGTGTGTTTTGTATCTGTGTGCGTGTGACGTCTCTTTGTGTGTCGTCTCTATTTGTGTCTGTCATTTCTGTGTGTGCGTGTTTCGTCTCTCTGTGTGTGTTGACTCTGTGTGTGTGTATCGTCTCTGTGCATGTGTCGTCTCTATGTGTCTGTTCTGTGTGTTTGTCCTCTCTGTGTGTGATTCGTCTCTTTGTGTCTGTCGTCTCTGTGTGTTTGTCCTCTCTGTGTTTGAGTGGACTCTGTGTGTGTGTGTCGTCTCTGTGGGTGTTTCGTATCTGTGTGTCTGTCATTTCTATGTCTGTGTTGTCTCTATGTGTGTGTCGCTTATGTGTGTGTTTATGATGTATTTGTCTTTGTACTATATGTGAGTGTCTAATATCGGTGTGTGTGTAGTCTCTTTTTGGTTTGTGTATGTTTGAGTGTGTCGTCTCTGTGTGAATGTCGTCTCTCTAATTGTGTCGTCTCTGTGTGTTGGTCGTCTCATTTTGTGTGTGTCGTCTCTATGTATAAGTCGTCACTGTGTGTGTGTCGTCTCTGTGTGCCTGTGGTGTCTCTCTCTTTGTCCTCTCTCTATTTTTGTCGTCTCTCTGTGTGTGTGTCGTCTCTATGTGTCAGTCGTCTCTTTGAGTGTGTTGTCTCTGTGTGTGTGTGTCGTCTCTGTGTGGATGTTGTCTCTGTGTGTGTGTGTTGTCTCTATGTGTGTGTCGTCCCTATGTGTGTTTCGTATCTGTGTGTGTGTGACGTCTCGTTGTGTGTGTCGTTTCTATGTGTGTTTTGTCATTTCTGTGTGTGTGTTTCGTCTCTCTGTGTGTGTTGACTCTGTGTGTGTATCGTCTCTGTGCATGTGTCGTCTCTATGTGTCGTTTTTGTGTGTTTGTCCTCTCTGTGTGTGATTCGTCTCTTTGTGTCTGTCGTCTCTGTGTGTTTGTCCTCTCTGTGTGTGTGTCGTCTCTATATGTAAGTCATCACTTTGAGTGTGTTCTCTCTGTGTGTTTGTAGTCTCTGTGTGTGTTTCTTCTATATGTGTAAGTCGTCACTTTGAGTTTGGTGAGTCTGTGTGTGTGTGTCGTCTATTTGTGGTTGGTGTCCCTGTGTGTGTGTGTGTGTCGTCTCTCTGTGTGTGTCGTCTTTAGGTGGGTTTCGTCTCTATGTGCGTGTGACATCTCTGTGTGTGTGTTGTCTCTATGTGTGTTTGTCATTTCTGTGTGTGTGTCTCGTCTCTCTGTGTGTGTTGACTCAGTGTGTGTGTATCGTCTCTGTGCATGTGTCGTCTCAATGTGTCGTTTCTGTGTGTTTGTCCTCTCGATGTGTGTTTCCTATCTTTGTGTCTGCCGTTTCTGTGCGTTTTCTTAATATTTTGATCAGCTGCCAGAGACCCTAGGCGGGTAGGCGCCCCCAAATATTATCCCAAATTCCTCTCTCAATTGAACACTTGTTCACAGATGCCTAGTGTCTCCAATCACTTTCCCAATAGTATCTATTCATTGTCTCAGCTCAGTTTAGAAAATCTGAGCCAATTTCCACTTTTTCAAATTTAAGGTCACTTGCCTGAGACTCTGGGCAGGTGAGGTGGGCACCTCCAAAAATTTGTCCCAACTTCCACCTTCACCTTAGAACTTATTCACAGATACCTAAAACCGTCAACGGTTAGACTGTTGCCCTAGCGGTAACCATGCCATGCTCTACACATATATCAACAATATATTTTTAGTTTTTTGTTTTCCATTTTCACATTGGGGTCGCAATCGAGCTTATGTCCATCGCTTAGCATTCAGGTCTTGAAAATTAAATCCCAGATTGTCGGACCCCAACGCTCCAATCTGAACACTGACTCAGACCCCAATTCTGAGCTAGTGAATTTCAACCATTCAGGCTGGTGGACTAAGACCCCAATTCTGAGCTAGTGGATTTCAACCAGTCAGGCTGGTCGACTGAGACACCAATTTTGAGCGAGTGAATTTCCCCCATTCATGCTGTTTGACATAGACAACACGACTGAGCGAGTGTATTTCGACACGTCTGGCGGCATGAATGAGACAACACTTAATAGCTCGAGACGTTTCAAACGTCAGTCTGTTCGACATGGCCCAAACAAATTATAACTAGGAGTTATCAACGAAAGTCTGGTTGACTAAGACCCTACTTCTGAGCTAGTGGATTTGAACCATTCTGGCTGGTGGACTGAGACCCCACTTCTGAGCTAGTGGATTTCAACCATTCTGGCACTTTGACTTTTCATTCCCAATTAAATTAAAAAAATAAGCATTTTCAACTAGAAATAAGGAGCATCGTTAAAAACTAAGACGAATGGAAATTATTTCGTATATGAAGTTAGCTACCCCCTCCAAAATACCTTGTTCTTTATGTTAGACTTTGACTTTTCATTCCCAATTAAATTGAAAAATAAGCATTTTCAACTAGAAATAAGGAGCATCGTTAAAAACTAACACGAATGGAAATTATCCCGTATATGAAGTTAGCTACTCCCTCCAAAATACCTTGTTCTTTATGTTAGAATTTGTCTTTTCATTCCCAATTAAATTAAAAAATAAGCATTTTCAACTAGAAATAAGGAGCATTGTTAAAAACAAAGACGAATGGAAATTATCCCGTATATGAAGTCAGCTACCCCCTCCAAAATATCTTGTTCTTTATGTTAGAGTTTGACTTTTCATTCCCAATTAAATTAAAAAATAAGTATTTTCAACTAGAAATAAGGAGCATCGTAAAAAAAACTAAGACGAATGAAAATTATCTTCGATTTTGAGCATTTTTGTTTCCCCTCCAAAATTGACCCCCCCCCCTCCCCTGCCCTCAGAAATGGAGGAAGGAGGGGCCTCTGAGCCTTGCCCTTGAGACAGATCCCGTTTATTTTCGATTCTGAGTATTTTTGGTTTTCCCTCCAAAATTGACCCACCCCCCTCCCCTGCCCTCAGAAATGGAGGAAGGAGGGGCCTCTGAGCCTTGCCCTTGAGGTAGATACCATTTATTTTCGATTCTGAGTATTTTTGGTTTTCCCTCCAAAATTGACCCTCCCTCCCCTGCCCTCAGAAATGGGGGAACGAAGGGCCTCTGAGCCTTGCCCTTGAAGCAGATCCCATTTATTTTTAATTCTGAGTATTTTTGGTTTTCCCTCAAAAATTGACCCACCCCGTCCCCTGCCCTCTGAAATGGGGGAACGAAGGGGCTCTGAGCCTTGCCCTTGAGGCAGATCCCATTTATTTTTGATTCTGAGTATTTTTGGTTTTCCCTCAAAAATTGACCCCCCCCCTTCCCTGCCCTCAGAAATAGGGGAACGAAGGGAACGTTAAACTATTTTAAATTGAAAACACTCTCCAAACATCACATGTGTATTATACAGTACACAATCACCCCATCTCCCCTAAAACACTTCAGTCATTTTTTGTAAAATTTTTTTATTTCTAAACTATTTTAAATTGACAACACATTGAAGTATTTGCAAATTGGGTGTTTGACAGCTTTCCCTAAAAAACCATTCCTAAATACGCAATTTGACTATCTTTTTTGCAATGTTTAGGAACAGGTGGGGAATCCCCACTCGTAATTGCTAATCACCTTAACCCTTTTTCTCCATCGTCAAGTACATGCTCCAAAAATATTTTATTCAGAGATTTCATGTTAAAAAATTATCCTATCACTAATTACCCCTTTTTTGCAAATGTCAATCAACGCCAAGGAACGTAATTTCCCCGAACACATCAAACTGTTTCCAAGGCAGATTATCTTTTTAAAATGTTCACGCGTAAGTTTAATGTCTCAGGCATGGGTTACCAAATAACTAGTCTAGTAATCTGCCTTGGAAAGCTGACAGGGAACGTAAGGCAAGCAAATAACACAGGATGGAACATAACCTACGCAAAGTATAACTTAGATACAGGATGGAACATAACCTACACAAATCCAGGCGAGGCACCCTACTGCTTTGGACCATAATTGTTGCAATGGTACCGTCTTATGCTTCCAAACTCTTCCACTTAAGAAGTGGCACTAAAAGTGCCGTTTTTAGTACTATATGGCAACTATAGATGGTAAAATTGATAAAAATCACGTAGATATGAGTAATACGAGTCTCGTATAGTAATACCACCTCGTACCACTAAAATGAGTCTTTGCGGGATATGTGTTGTGGAAAATGAGTGCATCACATTTTCAAAAATAGTGGATTATCTAGAAAGTAATGATAAGAATGGACAAACCATGATTGAAAAAAAATCCAAGGAGGAATGAAATATGATCATCTAATTTGAAGTCCAGCGCTACACTAAGAGAACCAAGCCTCTAATAATCTAATTTAATACATTGACGTTTTTATGACTTTAGTTGCGTAGCTTATTAAGGGGGCCTAGAGGAGGAACCTCCGGGAGCTGTTCTTGCAAACCTCGAGTTAAGGGTTTTGGATAATAATTATTACAATTATACCGTTTTATACTCTCAAGATTTTCCACTTAAGAAGTGGCACCAGATGTGTTGTTTTAAGTACTATATCTCACTTATGAATTACAGAATTGATAAACGCCCGTAGATATGGGCAAACGTTTTCAGATGAGCCATTAAACATCACTCTAAGAAGTTCTGGTAGCCACTAGCCCCAGTTTCTTACTTCAGACATGGCACATAAAGAGCCATTTTTAATACCATTTGAAACTTGCAAATGGCGGAATTTATAGGAAGAATGTAAATATGAGCAATATTTTATATATGAGTTATCAAAAATCTATTTACGATGTTCTGGTTGCCCGCTAGCCCCACCCCTTTAGAAATGGCATAAAGTGCCCTTTTTTGTGCCATATGGCACTTGTGGATCGTGGTATTTATATAAACCACGTACATATGAGAAATACCTTTCGAATCAGCTCTTAAGCATCTCTCTATGATGTTCCAGTAACACGCTAGGCCTGGAAAAAAAGAAGAAAAAAATACCGTTTTAAAGTTTTTTAGCTTTTAGTCACTATGGGCTGTGGTTCGCTCTTTACTAGGTTGCAGCTAATGCTTCAACCATCACAAAGAGTTCATTGTGAATTCTCCGGAGAAACTAGTTCATATTGAAATCTGTCAAATCTAATAGATGGTAGAATTTGTAAAACCTAGTAAATGTAAGCAATAGCTTATAAATGAGCCATTAAACATCTATCTACGTTGGTGTGGTAGCCTGCTAATGTTTCAGTAGCTTACTGGTGAGCAGACCATTTATAAAATTTACTAAGGGGGTGGGGAGGGGGAGGGTGCGGGTGCGGGAAGGGTTCATGTAAACCTTCAGTTAAGGGTTCTGGAACATAACTATCATAATAGCACCTGTTTTGTACTTCGGAGCTTTTCCACTTATGAAGTGGCACCAAAAATGTTGTCTTCAGTGCTATATCGCACTTACTAATGGTAGAATTGAAAAAAAAAGAAGCACGTTTATATGAGCAATAGCTTTTAAATGAGCCATGAAACATAACTCTTATAAGATCAGCTAGCCCAATAGCCTCGGCTTTTCTACTTGAGACATGACACAAAAAGTGCCGTTTTTAGTGCCATTTGGAAATTTTAGATTGTGGAATTTAGGCCTATAGAAAGAACGTAGATAGGAGCAATATCTTTTATTTGAGCTATAAAAATCTATCTACGATGTTATTGTAGCCCACGACTGATACCACTTAAGAAATGGCAGAACGTGCCATCTTAGTACAATATTATACTTGCAAGTGTTGAAGTTTATAAAAAGAACGTAGGTGTAAGAAAAAGCTTTTGTGAGAGATATTAAACATCTTTCTATGATTTTCTGGTGACCCACTAGGCAAGGAGAAAAAAAGAGAAAAAAGGGAGACAGATCAGTGTTACCGATGCAAAAAAACGATTTTCCTTGTTACTCAAGGAGGGGGAATGTAACTTCCCTGCATAAGTTTTTCGACCATGCTAATTCCAATGTTGCGGTTTTCATTTTGATCTGACGCACTTTTGGAGGGGTTTCAGGTTTTTTTTTCGAAATCACCATAAATTTCTTTTTGCAATGAACTTTTACTTTTAAGACAAACCGAAATAATAGTTAATAATAATAATAATAATTTATTTATAACCCACTGCACAAACAATGTGAAAAATAGTGGAGTAAAGAGAAAAAGGAAAGAAAAATAAACACACACACCACTTAAAGTAAGATAAACAAATAAAAAGAAAATTTAGCGAAACAAACAAATGAGACCATGGTGAGGGGACAGTTTTTCATAGGCATTTGCGGACAGTTTTATATGTAAATCACGAAATTTTTCATTTATATCAGGTGTGTTATACTTTTCGATATTACGCCAATTACAAAATTACAACGGAAGATACAGCAAAAATTTGCAATACCGATAATAGCCTTTCCTTAATTTAGACAGGTCATTCTTCCTGAGCAAAATGTAAATACCTGAGATAGTATGGTCACAGAAAACAGAATATAGCGACACTAAAGTAGAAATGACTATAAAGCTCCGAACAGCACACCATATATGGGCATAGAGTCATTAGGGAGAACACGTTGTTAATGGGGTCAATGACCTAAATTTCCAAGGTCGATGTTGTTGTTGTTGTAAGTGAACGCTCTCAGCGAATGTCAAACACCTGTGCTGTCGACCTCAATTCACCTATCGTGAATCAATAATTCCCCTTAGAAACAACAAATTATTCCCCTTTCTTGACAGATCAATCAACCAATGACATCATCTGTCAGACTTTAAAAATTTTCGCCTAGAAACGATTCTCCAGGAATAGATCCAAGTCATTAATGTCTTTGCCTCGGAAACAACTCTTTTGGGCGAACTCCAAAGGATATTAATAACCAATCGTCATGGAAACAATTCTCCAAGAAACATCTTAGCGATGAATTGTTTTAGCGCGGGAATCAGGTTTCTTATTAATTTGAAATGCATTAGCGCAGAGATGCCAAAAACAAAAGGAACACGCTGAATTACGTTTAGGGATTATTTGGGCGAAACTGTTTTAGACAGGTTATGGAACTATTTCGGCGAAACAGTTAGAGACATTTTAAAAGATGATTTTTGAAGAGATTTTAGAAGAGAATTTAATGGTGAAACTCTGTGGTCGTTATAATACACAAGTTTCATTTGAACAGTGTTGTGAGGTCCTCTAACCCAACCCCAAAGGGTTCCAATCCTCCTACCCCAACCCCGAAGGAAGCCCCCGGTCCTCAAAGGCCCCCCAAGCTCCCAAAGGGCCACCGGCGCCCCCAAAGGCCCACCCCGACCCCCCAAGGACAACCCCGGGCCCCCCAAAGGCCCAACGGGCACCCAAAGGACCAACCGGGGCCCACAGGCCCTCCCCCGGTCCCCAAATGTCCCCCAGGCCCCCAACTGTCCCCCCGGACCCCCAAAGGCCCTCCCTGTGCCCCAAAAACCCTCCCTGTGCCCCCAAAGGCCCTCCCCCGCCCCCCAAAGGTCCCCTGGACCAGAGAAGCGCCGCCGGGATGCGCCGCGGGTCAGGAAAGCGCCGCAGGGGATGCGCCGCAGGGAGGCACCGCAGGAAAGTGCTGCAGGATGCGCCGCAGGGAGGCACCGCAGGAAAGCGCCGCAGGATGCGCCGCAGGGATGCGCCGCAAAAAAAAAAAGTAAACTAAAAAGTAAAAATTTCGAAATGTTTTCCCCCAAACGCCCTCCTCAGACCCCCAAAGGCCCTCCCCTGGTCCTCAAAGGTCCCCCGGGCACCCAAAGGGTCAACCGGCCCCCAAGGGTCCCCCGAACCCCCAAAGGTCCTCCCCCCGGCCCCAAAGGTCCACTGGGCTCCCAAAGGCCCTCCCCCGGTCCCCACAGGTCCCCCGGGATCCCCAACGAACACTCAATCCTCCAGGGCCCCCGGATCCCCAAACGCCCTCCCTGGGCCCTAAAGGTCCTCCCCCGGTCCCCATACATGCACACAAAAACTTACACACACAAAAAAACTTACACACACACAAAAACTTACACACACACACAAAAACTTACACACACACACGAAAACTTACACACACAAGCCAAAACTTACACACACAAACACAAAAACTTACACACAAACACACACACAAAAACTTACACATGCACACGAAAACTTACATGCACACAAAAACTTACATGCACACAAAAACTTACACACACACACACACAAACTTACACACACACACACACACACGAAAACTCACACACACACTCCAAAACTTACACACACACAAAAACTTACACACACACACACATACACAAAAACTAACACAAGAACACAAAAAAAAAACACACACACACACACACAAAAACTTACACACACACACACACACACACACACAACTTACACACACACACACTAAAAATAACACACACACTCAAAAACTTAAACACACATAAAATTACACACACACACACACACACACAAACTTATACACACACACACAAAAAAAACTTACACACACAAAAACTTACACACACACACACACACACACACACAAACTTACACACACACACACAAAAAACTTACATCCACACACAAAAGCATAGACACACAAAACTTACACACACACACACAAAAACTTAGACCCACACGCAAAAACTTACATGCACACAAAAACTTACATGCACACAAAAACTTACACACACGCACAAAAAATTACACACACACACAAAAAATAACACACACACATAATCATTAAAACTTACACACATACGCCAAAAATTACACACACACTCCAAAACTAACACACACACACACACAAAAACTAACACAAATACGCACACAAAAACTAACACAAGCACACGAAAACTAAAATTCACACAAAAACTTACATTCAAACAAAAAAAAAAACAAAAACAAACACAAAAATCTTACACACACACACACGAAAACTTACACACACACACCAAAACTTAAAAACACACAAACACATACACACACAAACACACACAAAAACAACTACAACTTAAAACAAAAAAAATCACAAAAAAACTAAAAAAAAATTGATCAAAAACAAACACACACAAAAAAAACTTCCACACACACACACGAAAACTTACACACACACGCCAAAACTTACACACACAAGACCTAACACACACACACACACACACAAAAACATACACATGCACACGAAAACTAAAAAGCACACAAAAACTTACATGCACACAAAAAATTACACACAAACAAACACACAAACAAAAAACTTAAACAAAAACAAACAAGAAAAAAAACACACACACGCAAAAACTTAAACAAACACAAAAACACTTACACACACACAAACACAAACACACAAAAAAAAAAAAAAAAGAAAACAAAAAAAACTCAACCACCATAGAAAAAAAAATGAAAAACCCAAAAACAAAAAAAAAATACACAAAAACACACCAAAAATTAAACAAACACGTCCAAAAATACACACACAAAAACTAACAAATGCACACGACCACATACACACACACACACTAAAACTAACACACACACCCAAAAACGAACACACACACACACACACACACACAAAACTTACACACACACACACACACAAAAACTTACACATGCACACGAAAACTTACATGCACACAAAAACTTACACACACACACACACACACACACAAAAATCACACACACACACACACACAATAAAACTCAAACACACACTCAAAAACTTACACACACACAAAAACTTACACACACACACACACACAAAGAAACTTACACAAGAACACAAAAAAAACTCACACACACACGCAGAAAAACTAACACACACACACACACACACAAAACTTCCACACACACACACGAAAACTAACACACACACTCAAAAACTAACACACACAAAAACTAACACACACAAAAAAACACACAAACTAACACAAAAACACACAAAAAAAAAAAAAAAAAAAAAAATAACACACACACACACACACACACACACACACTAACAAAAAAACAAAAAAAACTTATATCCACACTCAATATCTTATACACACAAAAACTTACACACACACACAAAAACTTACACCCACTTTCAAAAAATTACATTCACACAAAAACATACATGCACAAAAAAACATACACACACACAAAAACTTACACACACGCACAAAAACTTACACACACACAAGAAATCTTACACACACACACACGAAAACTTACACACACACGCAAAAAATTACACACACACACACACACACACACACACACAAAAACTTACACATTCACACGTAAACTTACATGCACACAAAAACTTTTTCACACACACACAAAAACTGACACACACACGTCAAAACTTACACACAAAAAACCTAAGACACACACAAACTTACACACACGCACACACAAAAACTTACACCCAAACTCAAAAAATTGCACACACACACACAAAAACTTACACACACAAAAACTTACACACACACACACACACACAAAAAAAAACACAAAAGCTCCATAACTTAAACACACAAACACAAAAAAAAAAAAACACAAACTAACACATACTCACACACAAAAACATACACACACTCCCAAAAACTAACACACACATACAAAAACTTACACACACACACACATGAAAACTTACGCACACACACGAAAACTAACACACACACACTCCAAAACTTACACACACACAAAAACTTACACACACACACACACAAACAAAAACTTACCCATGCACAATAAAACTTACATGCAAATAATAACTTACATTCACAAAAAAACTTACACACACTCGCGAAAACTTACATGCACACACAAAAACTTACACACACACACGAAAACTTACACACACACACGAAAACTTACACACACACGCCAAAACTTACACACACACAAAAACTTACACACACACACACACACACACACACACACACACACACACACACACACACACACACACACACACACACACACACACACACACACACACACACACACACACACACACACACACACACACACACACACACACACACACACACACACACACACACACACACACACACACACACACACACACACACACACACACACACACACACACACACACACACACACACACACACACACACACACACACACACACACACACACACACACACACACACACACACACACACACACACACACAAAACTTACACACACACACACACACTTACAAACACACACAAAAACTTACACCCACACACACAAAGCTTAGACACACAAAAACTTACACACACACACAAAAACTTACACCCACACGCAAAAACTTACATGCACACAAAAACTTACATTCACACAAAAACTTACACACACACACACACAAACTTACACACACGTACAAAAACTTACATACACACACAAAAACTTACACACACACGAAAACTTACACACACACACACACACACACAAAAAAACTAACACATGCAAACGAAAACTTACATGCACACAAAAACTTACACACACACACACACACACGAAAACTTACACACACACACACGTCAAAACTTACACACACAAAAGCTTAGACACACAAAAACTTACACACACACACAAAAACTTACACCCACACACAAAAACTTACACCCACACGCAAAAACTTACATGCACACAAAACCTTACATGTACACAAAAACTTACACACACACACTAAAACTTACACACACGTACAAAAACTTATAAGCACACACAAAAACTTACACACACACACGAAAACAAACACACACAAACCAAAACATACACACAAAAACGTACACATGCACACGAAAACTAACATGCACATAAAAACTTACATGCACACAAAAACTTACACACACTCACAAAAACTAACACACACACAAAAACACTAAAACACAGACTCTAAAAATAACACACACACACGAAAACTAAAACACACTCACACAAAAACTTACACACACACACGAAAACTTACACACACACACGAAAACTTACACACACACGCCAAAACTTACACACACACAAAAACTTACACACACACATACACAAAAAAAATTACATATTAAAATTAAAAATAACATTCACACAAAAAATAAATTGATCAAAAAAAAATACACACACACACACACACACACACACACACAAAACTCACACGCACACACACACACATGAACACAAAAACAAACACGCACACAAATAAAAAACAAAACAAAAAAAAAAACACCCAAAAAAAAAAACACTAACACATGCACAAGAAAACTTACATGCACACAAAAACTTACACACACACACACACACGAAAACTTACACACATACACGTCAAAACTTACACACACAAAAGCTTAGACACACAAAAACTGACACATGCACACTAAAAATTACAAACACACAAAAACTTACACACACACACACACACACACACACAAAAACTTACACATGAACACGACAAAAACTAACACACACACGCACAAAAACTTACACACACAAACACACACACAAAACATACACACACACACACAAAAACTTACAAACACACCCAAAAACTTACACACACAAAAACTTACACACACACACACACACACACACAAACTTGCACACACACACACACACACACACAAAACTTACACACACACACACAAAAACTTACACACACACGCCAAAACTAACACACACAAAACCTCACACACACACACACACACACAAAAACTTACACATGCACACGAAAACTTACATGCACACAAAAACTTACATGCACACAAAAACTTACACACACACACACACACACACACACAAACTTAAACACACAAACACACGAAAACTCACACACACACTCAAAAACATACACACACACACAAAAACTTACACACACACACACACACACACACACAAAAACTTACACATGAACACAAAAAAAACTCACACACACACGCACAAAAACTTACACACACACACACACTCACAAAACTTAAACACACACACATGAAAACTTACACACACACACGCCAAAACTTACACACACAAAAACTTACACATGCAGACGAAAACTTACACACACACACACGAAAACTTACACACACACAACAAAACTTACACACACACACACACACACACACACACAAACTTACACACACACACAAAAACTTACACATGCACACGAAAACTTACATGCACACAAAAACTTACACACACACACACACACACAAAACTTACACACACACACACACACACGAAAACTGACACACACACGCAAAAACATACACACACACACAAACTTACACACACACACACATATACAAAAACTTAAACAATAAAACAAACAAACTCACACACACACGCACAAAAACTAACACACACACACACACACACACAAAACTTAAACACACACACACGAAAACTTACACACGCACGCCAAAACTAACACACACAAAAACTTACACACACACACACACACACACAAAATTACACAAACAAACACAAAAAAATTACACACACAAAAAATTACACACACACACACACACACACACACAAACTTACACAAACACACAAAAAACTTATATCCACACGCAATAGCTTAGACGCGCAAAAACTTACACACACACACAAAAACTTACACCCACACGCAAAAACTTACATGCACACAAAAACTTACATGCACACAAAAACTTACACACACACAAAAACTTACACACACTCACAAAAACTTACACGCACACACGAAAACTTACACACACACACACGAAAACTAACACACACACGCCAAAACTAACACACACACACACACACACACAAAAAAAAAACTTACACAAGCACACGAAAACTTACAAGCACACAAAAAATTACACACACACACACGAAAACTAACACACACACGTAAAAACTCACACACACAATATCTTAGACACACACAAACAAACACACACACACACACAAAAACTTACACACACACTCAAAAACTTTCACACACACACACACAAAACTTACACACACAAAAAATAACACACACACACACACACACAAAAACTTACACACACACTCAAAAACTAACACACACGCACACAAAAACTTACGCACCCACACTAAAACATACGCAAACACAAAAACTTACACACACTCAAAAAAACTGACACACACACACAAAAACTAACACACACACACTCGCTAAAACTAACTCACACACACGAAAACTAACACACACACACTCAAAAACTTACACACACACAACAACTAACACACACACACACACACACACAAAAACTTAAACAAGCACACTAAAACTTACATGCACATAAAAACTTACATTCACACAAAAACTTACACACACGGGTAAAAAATTACATTCACACACAAAAAATTACACACACACACACGAAAACTTACACACACACACTAAAACAAACACACACACTCAAAAAATTACACACAAACAAAAACTAAAACACACACACACACACACACAAACACAAAAAAAAAAAAAAACAAAAAAACAACCACACACACACACAAAATCACACACACACATAAATATAAACATAAACAAACAAATACACAAAAAAACAGACATACACACACACACACACACACACAAACACACACACACACACAGACAAACATACACAAACAAACAAAAACAAACCCAAACTAAAAAAAACAATAAAGCGCACCCAAACTCACAAAAAAACACAAACACACAAACACAAAAAAACATACAAACACACAAAAACTTACAAACACACACAAAAACTAAAAAACACAGACAAAAAAAAAGACATACAAAAACTTACATACACACAAAAAAAATTAAACACACATGCAAAAACTTAAATTCACACAAAAACGAACATACACACAAAAACTTACACACACACACACAAAACTTACACACACGCACAAAAACTTACACATACACACAAAAACTTACACACACACGAAAACTTACACACACACACACACACACACATAAAAACTTACACATGCACATGAAAACTTACATGCACACAAAAACTTACACACACACACACACACACTAAAACTTACACACACACACAAGTCAAAACTTACACACACAAAAGCTTAGACACACAAAAACTTACACACACACACAAAAACTTACACCCACACGCAAAAACTTACAAACACACTAAAAAACTTACATTCACACAAAAACTTACATTTACACAAAAACTTACACACACACTATAACTTTCACACACTCACAAAAACTGACACACACACAAAAAAACTTAGACACACAAACTAAAACAAACGCACACACACACATAAACACAAAAAACTTACACTAGCACACCAAAACTGAAATTCACAAAAAAAGTAACAAGCACACAAAAAATTACACACACGCACAAAATCTTACACACAAACACAAAAAAAAAAACTAACAAAATAAAAATCAAACACACGCTCTAAAAATTACACACACACACACAAAAACTTACACACACACACATTAAAACTCACACACACACACTATAACTTACACACACACGCCAAAACTTACACACACACAAAAACTAACACACACACACACACAAACAAACTAACATATACATACAAAAACTAAAAATCAGACAAAAACAAACATGAACAAAAAAACTTACACACACACACACACACACACACACAAAAAAAACACACACACACAAAAAAAAACGAAAAATTACACAAACACTCCAAAAATTACACACACAAAAAAACTTACACACACACACACACACAAACACTTACACATGCACACGAAAACTTAAATGCACACAAAAACTTACACACACACACACACACGAAAACTAACACACATACACGTCAAAACTTACACACACAAAAGCTTAGACACACAAAAACTAACACAAGCACACGAAAACTTACACACACACAAAAACTTACACACACACACACACACACACACACACACACACACAAAAACTAACACATGAACACAACAAAAACTCACACACACACCCACAAAAAATTACAAACAAACACAAAAACAAACAAAATACAAACAAACAAACGAAACAACACCCAAACCCTAAATAAATTAAACAAACAAAAAAATACAAACACACAAATTAAAAACAAAAAATAAAAAAACACCCCAAAAAACAAAACTTAAAAACACACAAACAAAAACAAACAAAAAAAAAACAAAACAAAACAATACACTCACACACAAAAGCTTAGACACACAAAATCTTACAAAAAAACAAAAAAACTAACACACACAATCAAAAACTAACATTCACACAAAAACTGACATGCACAAAAAAAATTAAAAACACAAACAAACATAAACAGACGCACAAAAAATTACACACACACACACACAAACTAACACACACACTAACACTAACACACACACACACACACACACACTAACACATTCACACGGAAACTAAAATTCACACAAAAACTTACACACACACACGAAAACTTACACACATACACGACAAAACTAAAACACACAAAAGCTTAGACACACAAAAACTAACACACACACACACACAAAAACTTACACACACACGCAAAAACTAACATGCACACGAAAACTTACATGCACACAAAAACTTACACACACAAAAACTTACACACAAGCACAAAACTTACACACACACACACACAAAAACTTACACACACACACAAAAACTAACACACACACACAAAAACTTACACACACACACGCAAAAACTTACACACACACAAAAACTTACACACTTACCATATCACAGTTACATTGTCTTAATTTTTCAAATTTCATTTTGAATTTCTGTCGTGAAATGCAAGAGTTGGAATATTTCAGTAGTGTTTTGTTGTGGTTTACCTTGTCACAGTTACATTTTCTTGATTTTTCGAAGTTCATTTTGAATTTCTGTCATGAAATGCAAGAGTTGAAAAATTGTGGTCTTAGTCCACCAGCCTGAATGGTGGAAATCCACTAGCTCAGTATTGGGGTCCCAGTCCACCAGCCTGAACGGTGGACATTCACTAGCTCAGAATTGGGGTCTTAGTCCACCAACCTGAATGGTGGAAATCCACTAGCTCAATATTGGGGTCTCAGTCCACCAGTCTGAATCGTGGACATTCACTGTTTAAGTTAGGTTAGGTTACATTATCATGAGCGCTCTTGATAAGTTAACCTAAACTTTTCCGGCGAGTATGGTTAGGTTAGGCTAGATTAAGTTAGGTTAGGGTTAGGGTTAGCCCATGTACGCTTCACTTAGGTTAGCTTAGGTTAGGTGAGAGACAGGCAAAAAGTTAGGTGTATGATTAGGTTAGGTTAGTTTAGATTAAATTAGGTGAGGTTAAGTTAGGTTAGGCTAGGTTTGCCTTCGGAAGCGGGCGTACCTCGGGTCACCTCGCCGAACCGAACTTAACCTCACCTAATTTAATCTAGCCTAACCTAACCTAATTTCAAAATGAAATTTGAAAAATAGAAATAATGTAATCACAAGAATGTAAATCACACTTACATTCTCTTGATTTTTCAAAGTTCATTTTGGAATTTCTTTCGTTGAAATGCAAGAGTTGGAATATTTCAGTAGTGTTTTATCGTGGTTTACCTTGTCACCGTTACATTCTCTTGATTTTTCAAAGTTCATTTTAGATTTCTTTCATTGAAATGCAAGAGTTGGAATATTTCAGTGGAGTTCTGTTGTGGTTTACCTTGTCACAGTTACATTCTCTTGATTTTTCAAAGTTCATTTTGGATTTCTTTCGTTGGAATGCAAGAGTTGGAATATTTCAGTAGTGTTTTGTTGTGGTTTACCTAGTCACTGTTACATTCTCTTTATTTTTCAAAGTTCAGTTTGGATTTCTTTCATTGAAATGCAAGAGTTGGAATATTTCAGTAGTGTTTTGTCATGGTTTACCTTGTCACACTTACATTCTTTTGATTTTTCAAAGTTTACTTTTGATTTCTTTCGTTTAAATGCAAGAGTTGTAATATTTAACTAGAGTTTTCTATCTGGGTTGGTATTTTGCAAGTCCAAGAATTTTACTTTGTTTGTTTGAATGTCTAAGGTGCATGTATTTATCTTATTCTATGTCTGAATATATTTATTTGCATGTCTGGGCTGGTGTTTGGTTAGTTTAGGTTATCTAAGCTAGTTTAGCTCGTAAACAATTCTCCATGTTTAATTTAGGTTAGGTTAGATTACCATGAGCGCCCATGATACGCCAACCTAACCTATCCTAACTTAAACATGGAGAAATGTTTACTAGCTAACCTAACCTAACTTAGCTAGCCTAACCTAACCAAACACCAACGCAGACATGTAAAAAAATAGATTCAGACATAGAAAAAGAGAAAGACATGCACTTTAGACATTCAAACCAACAAAGACAAATTCTTGGACTTGCAAAAAACCAACCCACCAACTCTTGCATTTCAACGAAAGAAATCCAAAATGAGCTATGAAAAATCAAGAGAATGTAACTGTGACAAGGTAAACCATGACAAAACGCTACCATGATGTAAGAGTATTCTAATTCTTGCATTTCAACGAAAGAAATCCAAAATGAACTTTGAAAAATCAAGAGAATGTAACTGTGACAAGGTAAACCATGACAAAACTCTACTGAAATATTCCAACTCTTGCATTTCAACGAAAGAAATCCAAAATGAACTCTGAAAAATCAAGAGAATGTAACAGTGACTAGGAAAACCACATCAAAACACTAATGAAATATTCCAACTCTTGCATTTCAACGAAAGAAATTCAAAATGAACTTTGAAAAATCAAGAGAATGTAACTGTGACAAGGTAAACCACGACAAAACACCATCGAAATATTCCAACTTTTGCATTTCAATGAAAGAAATCTTAAATAAAATTGGAAAAATCAAGAGAATGTAACTGTGACAAGGTAAACCACGACAAAACACTACTGAAATATTCCAACTCTTGCATTTCAAAGAAAGAAAATCAAAATGAACTTTGAAAAATCAAAAGAATGTAACAGTGACAAGGTAAACCACAACAAAACACTACTGAAACATTCCAACTCTTGCATTTCAATGAAAGAAATCCAAAATGATCTATGAAAAATCAAGAGAATGTGATTGTGACAAGGTAAACCACGACAAAACACTACTGAAATATTCCAACTCTTGCATTTCAATGAAAGAAATCCAAAATGAACTTTGAAAAATAAAGAGAATGTAACTGGGACAAGGTAAAACACGACAAAACACTACTGCAATATTCCAACTCTTGCATTTCAACGAAAGAAATACAAAATGAACTTTGAAAAATCAACAGAATGTAACTGTGTCAAGGTAAAGCACTACAAAACACTACTGAAATATTCCATCTCTTGAATTTCAATGAAAGAAATCCAAAATGAACTTTGGAAAATGAAAAGAATGTAACTAAGACAAGGTAAACCACGACAAAACACTGCTGAAATATTCCAACTCTTGCATTTCAACGAAAGAAATCCAAAATGAACTTGGAAAAATCAAGAGAATGTAACAGTGACAAGGTAAGCCACGACAAAACACTACTGAAATATTCCAACTCTTGCATTTCTACGAGAGAAATCCAAAATTAACTTTGAAAAATCAAGAGATTGTAACTGTAACAAGGTAAAGCACAACAAAACACTACTGAAATATTCCAACCCTTGCATTTCAACGAAAGAAACCCAATATGAACTTTGAAAAATCAAGAGAATGTAACTGTGACAAGGTAAACCACGACAAAACACTGCTGAAATATTCCAACTCTTGCATTTCTACGAGAGAAATCCAAAATGAACTTTGAAAAATCAAGAGAATGTAACAGTAACAAGGTAAAGCACAACAAAACACTGCTGAAACATTCCAACTCTTGCTTTTCAACGAAAGAAATCCAAAATGAACTTTGAAAAAACAAGAAAATGTAACAGTGACAAGGTAAACCACGACAAAACACTACTGAAATATTCCAACTCTTGCATTTCTACGAGAGAAATCCAAAATGAACTTTGAAAAATCAAGAGAATGTAACTGTTACAAGGTAAATCATAACAAAACACTACTGAAATATTCCAACTCTTGCATTTCAACGAAAGAAATCCAAAATGGACTTTGAAAAATCAAGAGAATGTAAGTGTGACAAGGTAAACCATGACAAAACACTACTGAAATGATCCAACTCTTGCATTTCAACGAAAGAAATTCCAAAATGAACTTTGAAAAATCAAGAGAATGTAAGTGTGATTTAAATTCTTGTGATTACATTCATTCTATTTTTCAAATTTCATTTTGGATTTCTTTCGTTGAAATGCAAGAGTTGGAATATTTCAGTAGTGCTTTTTTGTGCTTTACATAGTCAAAGTTACATTCTCTTAATTTTTCAAAGTTCATTTTGGATTTCTTTCGTAGAAATGCAAGGGTTGGAATATTTCAGTAGTGTTTTGTTGTGCTTTACCTTGTCACAGTTACATTCTATTGATTTTTCAAAGTTCATTATGGATTTCTTTCGTAGAAATGTAAGAGTTGGAATATTTCAGTAGTATTTTGTCATGGTTTACCTTTTCACTGTTACATTCTCTTGATTTTTCAAAGTTCATTTTGGATTTCTTTCGTTGAAATGCAAGAGTTGGAATATTTCAGTAGTGTTTTGTTGTGGTTTACCTTGTCATAGTTACATTCTCTTGATTTTTCAAAGTTCATTTTGGTTTTCTTTCGTTTAAATGCAAGAGTTGGAATATTTCAGTAGTGTTTTGTCGTGGTTTACCTTATCACAATTACATTCTCTTGATTTTTCAAAGTTCATTTTGGATTTATTTAGTTGAAATGCAAGAGTTGGAATATTTCACTAGTGTTTTGTCGAGGTTTATCTTGTCACAGTTACATTCTCTTGATTTTTCAAAGTTCATTTTGGAATTTCTTTCGTTGAAATGCGAGAGTTGAAATATTTCATGCACTTTAGACATTCAAACCAACAAAGACAAATTCTTGGACTTGCAGAAAAACAACCCAGATACAAAACACTAGTGAAATATTCCAACTCTTGCATTTCAACGAAAGAAATCCAAATAAACTTTGAAAAATAAAGAGAATGTAACTGTGACAAGATAAACCATGACAAAACGCTATTGAAATATTCCAACTCTTGCATTTCAACGAAAGAAATCCAAAATGAACTTTGAAAAATCAAGAAAATGTAAAAGTGACTAGGTAAAGCACAACAAAACACTACTGAAATATTCCAACTCTTGCATTTCAACGAAAAAAATTCAAAATGAACTTTGAAAAATCAAGAGAATGTAACTGTGACAAGGTAAAACATAACAAAACACTACTGAAATACTCCAACTCTTGCATTTCAACCGAAGAAATTCCAAAATGAACTTAGAAAAATCAAGAGAATGTAACTGAGACAAGGTGAATTACAACAAAACACTACTGAAATATTCCAACTCTTGCATTTCAACGAAAGAAATCCAAAATGAACTATGAAAAATCAAGAGAATGTAATTTTGAAAAGGTAAACCAAGACAAAACGCTACTGAAATATTCCGACTTTTGCATTTCAATGAAAGAATTCCAAAATGAACTTTGAAAAATCAAGAGAATGTAACAGTGACAAGGTAAAGCACAACAAAACACTGCTGAAATATTCCAACTCTTGCATTTCAACGAAAGAAATCCAAAATGAACTTTGAAAAATCAAGAGAATGTAACTGTGACAAGGTAAACCATGACAAAACGCTACTGAAATATTCCAACTCTTGCATTTCAACGAATGAAATTCAAAATGAACTTTGAAAAATCAAGAGATTGTAACAGTGACTAGGAAAACCACATCAAAACACTAATGAAATATTCCAACTCTTGCATTTCAACGAAAGAAATTCAAAATGAACTTTGAAAAATCAAGAGAATGTAACTGTGACAAGGTAAACCACGACAAAACACCATCGAAATATTCCAACTTTTGCATTTCAATGAAAGAAATCTTAAATAAAATTTGAAAAATCAAGAGAATGTAACTGTGAGAAGGTAAACCACGACAAAACACTACTGAAATATTCCAACTCTTGCATTTCAAAGAAAGAAAATCAAAATGAACTTTGAAAAATCAAAAGAATGTAACAGTGACAAGGTAAACCACAACAAAACACTAATGAAATATTCCAACTCTTGCATTCCAACGAAGGAAATCCAAAATAAACTTTGAAAAATCAAGATAATGTAACAGTGATAAGGTAAACCACAACAAAACACTACTGAAACATTCCAACTCTTGCATTTCAATGAAAGAAATCCAAAATGATCTATGAAAAATCAAGAGAATGTGATTGTGACAAGGTAAACCACGACAAAACACTACTGAAATATTCCAACTCTTGCATTTCAATGAAAGAAATCCAAAATGAACTTTGAAAAATAAAGAGAATGTAACTGGGACAAGGTAAAACACGACAAAACACTACTGCAATATTCCAACTCTTGCATTTCAACGAAAGAAATCTAAAATGAACTTTGAAAAATCAACAGAATGTAACTGTGTCAAGGTAAAGAACTACAAAACACTACTGAAATATTCCATCTCTTGAATTTCAATGAAAGAAATCCAAAATGAACTTTGGAAAATCAAAAGAATGTAACTAAGACAAGGTAAACCACGACAAAACACTACTGAAATATTCCAACTCTTGCATTTCAACGAAAGAAATCCAAAATGAACTTGGAAAAATCAAGAGAATGTAACAGTGACAAGGTAATCCACGACAAAACACTACTGAAATATTCCAACTCTTGCATTTCTACGATAGAAATCCAAAATGAACTTTGAAAAATCAAGAGAATGTAACAGTGACAAGGTAAAGCACAACAAAACACTACTGAAATATTCCAACTCTTGCATTTCAACGAAAGAAATCCAAAATGAACTTTGAAAAATCAAGAGAATGTAAGTTTGACAAGGTAAACCACGACAAAACACTGCTGAAATATTCCAACTCTTGCATTTCAACGAAAGAAATCCAAAATGAACTTGGAAAAATCAAGAGAATGTAACAGTGACAAGGTAAACCACGACAAAACACTACTGAAATATTCCAACTCTTGCATTTCTACGAGAGAAATCCAAAATGAACTTTGAAAAATCAAGAGAATGTAACTGTAACAAGGTAAACCACAACAAAACACTACTGAAATATTCCAACTCTTGCATTTCAACGAAAAAAATCAAAAATGAGCTTTAAAAATCAAAAGAATGTAACTGTCATAAGGTAAACCACGACAAAACACTACTGAAATAATCCAACTCTTGCATTTCAAAGAAAGAAATCCAAAATGAACTTTGAAAAATCTAGAGAATGTAACAGTGACAAGGTAAGCCACGACAAAACACTACTGAAATATTCCAACTCTTGCATTTCTACGAGAGAAATCCAAAATGAACTTTGAAAAATCAAGAGAATGTAACAGTAACAAGGTAAAGCACAACAAAACACTGCTGAAACATTCCAACTCTTGCTTTTCAACGAAAGAAATCCAAAATGATCTTTGAAAAAACAAGAAAATGTAACAGTGACAAGGTAAACCACGACAAAACACTACTGAAATATTCCAACTCTTGCATTTCTACGAGAGAAATCCAAAATGAACTTTGAAAAATCAAGAGAATGTAACTGTTACAAGGTAAAACATAACAAAACACTAGTGAAATATTCCAACTCTTGCATTTCAACGAAAGAAATCCAAAATGAACTTTGAAAAATCAAGAGAAAGTAAGTGTGACAAGGTAAACCATGAAAAAACACTACTGAAATGATCCAACTCTTGCATTTCAACGAAAGAAATTCCAAAATGAACTTTGAAAAATCAAGAGAATGTAAGTGTGATTTACATTCTTGTGATTACATTCATTCTATTTTTCAAATTTTATTTTGGATTTCTTTCGTTGAAATGCAAGAGTTGGAATATTTCAGTAGTGCTTTGTTGTGCTTTACCTAGTCAAAGTTACATTCTCTTAATTTTTCAAAGTTCATTTTGGATTTCTTTCGTAGAAATGCAAGGGTTGGAATATTTCAGTAGTGTTTTGTTGTGGTTTACCTTGTCACAGTTACATTCTCTTGATTTTTCAAAGTTCATTATGGATTTCTTTCGTAGAAATGAAAGAGTTGGAATATTTCAGTAGTGTTTTGTCTTGGTTTACCTTTTCACTGTTACATTTTCTTGATTTTTCAAAGTTCTTTTTGGATTTCTTTCGTTGAAATGCAAGAGTTGGAATATTTCAGTAGTGTTTTGTTGTGGTTTACCTTGTCATAGTTACATTCTCTTGATTTTTCAAAGTTCATTTTGGTTTTCTTTCGTTGAAATGCAAGAGTTGGAATATTTCAATAGTGTTCTGTTGTGCTTTACCTAGTCACAGTTACATTCTCTTGATGTTTCAAAGTTCATTTTGGATTTTTTTTCGTTGAAATGCAAGAGTTGGATTATTTCAGTAGTGTTTTGTCGTGGTTTACCTTGTCACTGTTACATTCCCTTGATTTTTCAAAGTTTATTTTGGATTTCTTTCGTTGAAATGCAAGAGTTGGAATATTTCAGTAGTGTTTTGTTGTGCTTTACCTTGTCACTGTTACATTCTCTTGATTTTTCAAAGTTCATTTTGGATTTCTTTCGTTGAAATTCAAGAGTTGGAATATTTCAGTAGTGTTTTGTCGTGGTTTACCTTGTCAAACTTACATTCTCTTGATTTTTCAAAGTTCATTTTGGATTTTTGTTGTTGAAATGCTAGAGTTGGAATATTTCAATAGTGTTCTGTTGTGCTTTACCTAGTCACAGTTAAATTCTCTTGATTTTTTAAAGTTCATTTTGGATTTCTTTCGTTGAAATGCAAGAGTTGGAATATTTCAGTAGTGTTTTGTCGTGGTTTACCTTGCCACAGTTACATTCTCTTGATTTTTCAAAGTTCATTCTGAATTTATTTCGTTAAAATGCAAGAGTTGGTACATTTCAGAAGTGTTTTGTCGGGGTTTACCATGTCACACTTACATTCTCTTGATTTTTCAAAGTTCGTTTTGGAATTTCTTTCGTTGAAATGCAAGATTTGGAATATTTCATGCACTTTAGACATTCAAACCAACAAAGACAAATTCTTGGACTTGCAGAAAAACAACCCAGATACAAAACACTAGTGAAATATTCCAACTCTTGCATTTCAACGAAAGAAATCAAAATAAACTTTGAAAAATCAAGAGAATGTAACTGTGACAAGAAAAACCATTACAAAACGCTATTGAAATATTCCAACTCTTGCATTTCAACGAAAGAAATCCAAAATGAACTTTGAAAAATCAAGAAAATGTAAAAGTGACTAGGTAAAGCACAACAAGACACTACTGAAATATTCCAACTCTTGCATTTCAACGAAAAAAATTCAAAATGAACTTTGAAAAATCAAGAGAATGTAACTGTGACAAGGTAAAACATAACAAAACACTACTGAAATACTCCAACTCTTGCATTTCAACCGAAGAAATTCCAAAATGAACTTAGAAAAATCAAGAGAATGTAACTGAGACAAGGTGAATCACAACAAAACACTACTGAAATATTCCAACTCTTGAATTTCAACGAAAGAAATCCAAAATGAACTATGAAAAATCAAGAGAATGTAAGTTCGACAGGGTAAACCAAGAGGAAACACTACTGAAATATTCCAACTTTTGCATTTCAACGAATGAAATCCAAAATGAACTTTGAAAAATCAAGAGAATGTAACAGTGACAAGGTAAATCACAACAAAACACTGCTGAAATATTCCAACTCTTGCATTTCAACGAAAGAAATCCAAAATGAACTTTGAAAAATCAAGAGAATGTAACAGTGACAAGGTAAACCACGACAAAACACTACTGAAATATTCGAACTCTTGCATTTCTACGAGAGAAATCCAAAATGAACTTTAAAAAATCAAGAGAATTTAACTGTGACTAGGTAAAGCACAACAGAACACTATTGAAATATTCCAACTCTAGCATTTCAACAACAAAAATCCAAAATGAACTTTGAAAAATCAAGAGAATGTAAGTTTGACAAGGTAAACCACGAAAAAACACTACTGAAATATTCCAACTCTTGGATTTCAACGAATGAAATCCAAAATGAACTTTGAAAAATCAAGAGAATGTAGCAGTGACAAGGTAAAGCACAACAAAACACTACTGAAATATTCCAACTCTTGCATTTTAACGAAAGAAATCCAAAATAAACTTTGAAAAATCAAGGGAATGTAACAGTGACAAGGTAAACCACGACAAAACACTACTGAAATATTCCAACTCTTGCATTTCTACGAGAAAAATCCAAAATGAACTTTGAAAAATCAAGAGAATTTAACTGTGACTAGGTAAAGCACAACAGAACACTATTGAAATATTCCAACTCTAGCATTTCAACAACAGAAATCCAAAATGAACTTTGAAAAATCAAGAGAATGTAACTGTTAAAAGGTAAATCATTACAAAACACTACTGAAATATTCCAACTCTTACATTTTAACAAAAGAAATCCAAAATGAAATTTGAAAAATCAAGAGAATGTAAATGTGACAAGGTAAACCATGACAAAACACTACTGAAATAATCCAACTCTTGCATTTCAACGAAAGAAATTCCAAAATGAACTAACAGTGAAAAGGTAAACCATGACACATGACACTTGTCACAGTTACAGTCTCTTGATTTTTCAAAGTTCATTTTGGATTTCTCTCGTAGAAATGCAAGAGTTGGAATATTTCAGTAGTGTTTTGTCGTGGTTTACCTTGTCACTGTTATATTCTCTTGATTTTTAAAGTTCATTTTGGATTTCTTTCGTTGAAATGCAAGAGTTGGAATATTTCAATAGCGTTTTGTCATGGTTTACCTAGTCACTGTTACATTCTCTTGATTTTTCAAAGTTCATTTTGCATTTCTTTCGTTGATATGCAGGAGTTGGAATATTTCACTAGTGTTTTCTATCTGGGTTGTTTTTTTGCAAGTCCAAGAATTTGACTTTGTTTGTTTAAATGTCTAAAGTGCATATCTTTATCTTTTTCTATGTTCGAATCTATTTGTTTGCATGTCTGGGTTGGTGTTTGGTTAGTTTAGGTTAGCTAAGTTAGGTTAGCTTAGCTAGTAAACATTTCTCCATGTTTAAGTTAGGTTAGGTTAGGTTAGCTTATCATGAGCGCTCATGATAAGCTAACCTAACCTATCCTAACTTAAACATAGAGAAATGTTTACTAGCTAACCTAACCTAACTTAGCTAACCTAACCTAACCAAACACCAATGCAAACATGTAAAAAAACAGATTCAGACACAGAAAAAGAGAAAGACATGCATTTTAGACATTCAAACCAACAAAGACAAATTCTTGGACTTGCAAAATACCAACCCAGATACAAAACACTAGTTAAATATTCCAACTCTTGCATTTCAACGAAAGAAATCAAAATTGAACTTTGAAAAATCAAGAGAATGTAACAGTGACTAGGTAAACCACATCAAAACACTACTGAAATATTCCAACTCTTGCATTTCAACGAAAGAAATTCAAAATGAACTTTGAAAAATCAAGATAATGTAACTGTGACAAGGTAAACCCCGACAAAACACCACTGAAATATCCCAACTCTTGCATTTCAATGAAAGAAATCCAAAATGAACTTTAAAAATCAAGAGAATATAACTGTGACAAGGTAAACCACGACAAAACACTACTGAAATATTCCAACTCTTGCATTTCAACGAAAGAAAATCAAAATGAACTTTGAAAAATCAAGAGAATTTAACAGTGATAAGGTAAATTGCAACAAAACACTACTGAAATATTCCAACTCTTGCATTTCAACGAAAGAAATCCAAAATGAACTTTAAAAATCAAGAGAATATAACAGTGACAAGGTAAACCACGACAAAACACTACTGAAATATTCCAACTCTTGCATTTCAACGAGAGAAATCCAAAATGAACTTTGAAAAATCAAGAGAATGTAACTGTGACAAGGTAAACCACGACGAAACACTACTGAAATATTCCAACTCTTGCATTTAAACGAAAGAAATCCAAAATGAACTTTGAAAAATCAAGAGAATGTAAGTTTGACAGGGTAAACCACGACAAAACACTACTGAAATATTCCAACTCTTGCATTTCAACGAAAGAAATCCAAAATGAACTTTGAAAAATCATGAGAATGTAACAGTGACAAGATAAAGCACAACAAAACACTGCTGAAATATGCCAACTCTTGCATTTCAACGAAAGAAATCCAAAATGAACTTTGAAAAATCAAGAGAATGTAACAGTGACAAGGTAAACCACGACAAAACACTACTGAAATATTCCAACTCTTGCATTTCTACGAGCGAAATCCAAAATGAACTTTGAAAAATCAAGAGAATTTAACTGTGACTAGGTAAAGCACAACAGAACACTATTGAAATATTCCAACTCTAGCATTTCAACAACAGAAATCCAAAATGAACTTTGAAAAATCAAGAGAATGTAACTGTTACAAGGTAAATCATAACAAAACACTACTGAAATATTCCAACTCTTGCATTTCAAAAAAAGAAATCCAAAATAAACTTTGAAAAATCAAGAGAATGTAAGTGTGACAAGGTAAACCATGACAAAACACTACTGAAATAATCCAACTCTTGCATTTCAACGAAAGAAATTCCAAAATGAACTTTGAAAAATCAAGAGAATGTAAGTGTGATTTACACTCTTGTGGTTACATTCATTCTATTTTTCAAATTTCATTTTGGATTTCTTTCGTTGAAATGCAAGAGTTGGAATATTTCAGTAGTGTTTTGTTGTGCTTTAAATAGTCACAGTTACATTCTCTTAATTTTTCAAAGTTCATTTTGGATTTGTTTGGTAGAGATACAAGAGTTGGTATATTTCAGTAGTGTTTTGTTGTGCTTTACCTTGTCAAAGTTACATTCTATTGATTTTTCAAAGTTCATTATGGATTTCTTTCGTAGAAATGTAAGAGTTGGAATATTTCAGTAGTATTTTGTCGTGGTTTACCTTTTCACTGTTACATTCTCTTGATTTTTCAAAGTTCATTTTGGATTTCTTTCGCTGAAATTTAAGAGTTGGAATATTTCAGTAGTGTTTTGTTGTGGTTTAACTTGTCATTGTTACGTTCTCTTCATGTATCAAAGTTCATTTTGGGTTTTTTTAGTTGAAATGCAAGAGTTGGAATATTTCAGTAGTGTTTTGTCGTGGTTTACCTTGTCACACTTACATTCTCTTGATTTTTCAAAGTTCATTTTGGAATTTCTTTCGTTGAAATGCAAGAGTTGGAATATTTCAGTAGTGTTTTGTCGTGGTTTACCTTATATCACTTTCTGATGAACTTGTAGTAAAGTCTGTAATACTGCTATAGTTTCCAAAATATCAGTTGATCAGGCATGGTTTGGTTTCTGATGGTATGAGATGATAGTATCAGGATACATAGGAAGTGGCTTCAAAATTTTTTACTTTCCAAAAATGTGTCAAATAATGATTGAAAAAGAATGGATCCGCAAGGATGCTACAAAAAATTTGATTTCCAAAAAAAAGCTAAGGCTGTATCTAAAATAAATATTCACATTAGTATATACATAAAGCATAAAGTTTTACATATCTAGTAGAAAGAAACACTCAATTTGTAAAGTTTAATTACTTTTAATTTTCTTTCTCTCTTTTAATTACTCCAAAAATAATATCTCGCTAAAATCGAAACGTTATGTTTCTTGCTGGATTTTCTTTTCAAACTTAATACTTAACGAATAGTTTCACAATAAAAATATTTATACGTTGACTCGAAGTCAAACATTTATAATCTTAAATCACTAGTTAAAACTTAAAGTAAATTAAAAACATAGTATATACATATAAGCATTGTGTAATAACTTACACAAGTATTTAACTCAAAACTAGATATATTATTTAACTACTGGTTAAAACTTAAATCATTTAAAAAAATAAAACAAGGTATAGACTAGCATTGGAATTAATTCCAATTAGTGTTTTATGAATTGCTTATGAAGTATTAATATAGAATACTTCTTGAATGATATAAAAATAAAAAAACACAAATACTCAACATATTAATTCACTATATTTACATGGATAGTTTAGGTTATATACATATAAATATATATGTATATATATTAACCGAAGTTATTCTGATACATAACTTAATTGTTAAAAACAAGTAATAATTATGTACCCTAATAATTTATTTAATCACTGCAATATTTGTTCTTTTTACAACTTTTAAATAAGCCCGCCAAGACTTTTATCTGAGAAGTCTTAACTGCAATTTAAAATAAAAATAAATCTTCCCTAACTAATAGATTTATACACTATAATTGAGCACTGTGATTAGTCTCCATATAAGAACTTGGAAATAGTTCATATAACGTGACTTTGCTATTTACATTTCTATAATTTTTTTTTCTTACGATAACAATTCCATATTTATAAAAGTTTTCAAAATACATTTATAATTGTATATATTTTCCCAATTACATTAATACAAATTTATATATCTTTTTTGTATACGACTATATACATTTTCTTATCTTTGTTTTTACCACTTTGGTTCTATTTCGAACCCACTTGTTTCATTAACTGTCATTAGCTTACTATATGCCTGTTTGTTTATTCAGACTTTTGAGCTTTCTAATTCTTTTCGAATTTTCGGTACTTGAGACAGTTTTATAACGTTTTCGCCTGTAATCTCTCTTTTTTTCAGCTTTAATGTTCTTTTGGGCTAAGGCTCCATTTACAGCTTAGATCTGATAAGCTAAAAAATTTAGATGTTCATCCTATGCCTCTTAAGCCATTAGCAAACGTCTCTTGTCTGTATTTTGAAGATTTGCTTACCAGGGCTGCCATCTGGTAGCTCTTTATGACGTTTCCAGGTCCTCTTGTCATGGTATACATCTGAAAAGACTTTCCTGAACCTGCAAACACAATAATTAATAATTTATAGTATTGCCACACTTTTTGATTTGTGGCCACAGTTTTCTTTTGGGCTATTCTTTTATCAAACAGTGGCCCTTCTGCAAAAAAATATACCTGGCCTTCATGGCACACAGTAATTTATTTTTTTGACATACAAGTGACAATGACTATTTTCACTTTAACTTCCCAACTTTTAGTGGTCTTGTCTTAGGTTTCAACTTAGGTTCTTAAAGCTATTATGTGCCTTAATTTTAATTTTTTTTATGCCATGCTAGTCATTTTTTTCGAAAACGACTCCCACATAAAAGAGCAAAAAAATTTTTTTTTTCTGTCTTCTTGGAGCATTTCTCCAATATTTCTATTTGTCTCGACCCGCGTTAACCACTGTAACGGTGGCTCCGTAGTATTAATGCTACTTATTTTGTACTTATTTGGTACATTTTTCATACTAATCTCGTTCAGAAAGTTCAATAAGTGCGTATACCAGAGTTTAGCTGATTATATTCAGTTCCTTTTCTTTTCGATTTCGTTTGGCTATATTTTCAACTTGAACCCTTCTCTTTTTTTTATTCTTTACTTCAATGAAGCCTAAGGGTTTTTTTCAAGTTTTTATTCCGTTTTTTTTCAGTAAGATAGGTCTTTTCTAAGCCTATATTTATATGTTTCATGTTTTATTCAATAACTTTTACAAGTGTGCATGCTAATTGCCCTTCTATGGTCAAATTCATTATCTTCTTATTTTTGAGAGGTGGGTGGGGTGTCTAATTTTTGCAACCTGAATTTTTTTTGACATTATTCAAATTTTTGTGTCCAAATTTGTTTGTTTTAGAAAAATACTGTATTTTTTTCAGCTGATTTTTAGAACATTTTTAATTAAGTTTTGCCCCGCATTTGTTAGTTCTCATTTCTTCATAAAAATGTGCGTTATTACGATATCCTGATTTCCGCAAAATTGTGTGGTTTTCATCGCACATATTCCTTGTCTGTGGTATTTCACCGAAAAATTAGTCCCTAGTTCGTGCCAAAAGTTGTTTAGAGATAGGGGTTATGTGGTTTCCCTATAATCTTTTATATTATTCGCGTCTGGCATTATCCTCAGTTTTGGACTATCTGTCTTGGCTTGTCTCTGTCTACAATTACCCAGCGTCTTGATGCAACCTATTGCGCAAAATACTTGATAACTTCAATTCAAAACTTTTATTAGCTCAGATTTTACGGAAATAGTTTTATTTTTCGATCCAAAAATGGACTTAAGTTTCACATTCGAACCAGAGAACTGTATTTTCCATAATTTTCTTACAAAAAACTAGAGTTTTCGGTCATAAACCCGTATTAGCTCAGATTTTACGGAAATAATTTATTTTTCGATCCATAACTGGACTCAAGTTTCACATTTGAACCAGAGAATTGTATTTTCCATAATTTTCTTACGAAAAACTAGAGTTTACGGTCAACACCCTTATTAGCTCAGATTTTATAGAAATAGTTTATTTTTCGATCCATAACTGGACTTAAGTTTCACCTATTAGTCAACAAAATGTATTATCCGTATTTTTCTTACACAAAACTAGATTTCACGTTCAAGAACCCTTATTAGCTCAGACTTTACGGAAATAGTTTATTTTTATAGGTTTCAGACAACACATACCTACGAAAGACTAAGAAACCTAGCTAATAAAAGCCGGAAATAGCAAATTAACCATCCCAAATCATAAGTTTCAGACAACACACACCTACGAAATACTAAGAAATCTTAGTTCAGAAAAGCCCGCAATAGTAATTTACATACCCCAAATCATAAGTTTCAGACAACACACACCTACAAAATACTATGAGACCTAGCTCATAAAAGCCGGAAATAGCAAATTACACATCTCAAATCATAAGTTTCAGACAACACACACATCAGAAATAATAAGAAACCTAGTTCAGAAAAGTCAAAAATAGCAAATTAAACAACTCAAATCATCAGCTTCAGACAACACACACCTATGAAATACTAAGAAACCTTAGCTAAGAAAAGCCCGAAATAGTAATTTACATACCCCAAATTATAAGTTTCAGACAACACACACCTACGAAATACTAGGAAACCTAGCTCATAAAAGCCGGAAATAGCAAATTACACATCTCAAATCATAAGTTTCAGACAACACACACCTATGAGAGACTAAGAAACCTAGCTCTGAAAAGCCAGAAATAGCAAACTACCCACCCCAAATTTTAGGTTTCAGACAACACACACCTATAAGAGACAAATAAACCTAGCTCTTAAAAGCTCAAATAGCATCCCAAATCATAGGTTTCAGACAACACACACCTACAAAAGACTATGAAACCTAGCTCAGAAAAGCAGGATATTACAAACTAAAGATCCCAAATCATAGGCTTCAGACAACACACACCTACGAAATACTAAGAAATCTGGCTAAGAAAAGTCGGAAATAGCAAATTACACACTCCAAATCATAAGTTTCAGACAACACACACCTACGAAATGCTAAGAAACCTTAGTTCAGAAAAGCCCGAAATAGTAATTTACATACCCCAAAACATAAGTTTCAGACAACACACACCTACGAAATACTAGGAGACCTAGCTCATAAAAGCCGGAAATAGCAAACTACACATCTTAAATCATAAGTTTCAGTCAACACACACCTATGAAAGGCTAAGAAATCTAACTCAGCAAAGTCAAAAATAGCAAACTACACATCCCAAATCATAAGTTTCAGACAACACACACCAACAAAAGACTAAGAAATCTAGCTTAGAAAAGCCCGAAATAGGAATTTACATACCCTAAATCATAAGTTTCAGACAGCACACACCTACAAAATACTAGGAGACCTAGCTCTGAAATGCCAGAAATAGCAAACTACCCACCCCAATTTGTAGGTTTCAGACAACACACACCCATGAGAGACTAACAAACATAGCTCTGAAAAGCCCAAGTAGCATCCCAAATCATAGGTTTCAGACAACACACACCTACAAAAGGCTATGAAACCTAGCTCAGAAAAGCAGGATATTGCAAACTAAAGATCCCAAATCACAGGTGTCAGCCGACACACACCAACGAAAGAATAAGAAACCTAGCTCAGAAAAGTTCAAAATAGTAAACCACACATCACAAATGATAAGTTTCAGACAACACAGACCTACGGAATACTAAGAAACCTAACTCAGAAAAGTCCAAAATAGCAAACCACCCATCCCATATCATAGGTTTCAGACAACACACACCTATCCTTCTGCCATCAACCCAACTCCCCCAAAACACTTTTCAGACATTTCTCGTTAAAATTTTTATTTCAACTCATTCATTTGGGTTTTTTGCTAGATATTCTCCCCCCACTATCACTCTATATCTACGCTAAGACATCCTTCTGCCATCAACCCATCTCCCCCAAAACACTTTTCAGCCATTTCTCGTTAAAAATTTTATTTCAACTCATTCATTTGGCTTTTTCGCTAGCAATTCGCCCCCCACTATCACGCTATAACTACGCTAAGACATCCTTCTGCCATCAACCCATCTCCCCCAAAACACGTTTCAGCCATTTCTAGTTAAAATTTTTATTTCGACTCATTCATTCGAGTTTTTTCGTACGCAATTCAGCCCACAGTACAGCACTATAGGTACTCTAAGACACCCCTCTGCCATCACCCCACCACTTTTGTATTATACAGAATACATCGAAGAAGTAAAGTTATCCGTTATTAAAATTCTTTTCTTGCCATCTACATCTCTCTTAGTATCATCTTTTTAGTATACTATAACGTTAGACCCTATTTTAAATTGACAACACTGTTCAAACACCACTTGTGTATTATACAGAACACATCGGCGAGGTAAAGCTAGGTCAACTCACAATGTCATTTTATCATCGTTAACCATTTTCATAGATTGATGTTGTCTCAAATTTATAATAAATTGCCTGAGTTAACAAGCCCTTCGGGGTTACCTTAACTGCTAATCAGTTTAACTCTTTTTTTTATCCACCTTCATACGATCCAATTCTCAAATATTATCCAGCTCTGTTTTTTTCCCCTATTATTCAAATAAGATCATTCTTACAGTCCAATTCGCAAATGCTAAACCCCCTTTTTTTTCTCCACCTTCATACGATCCAATTCGCAAATGCTAAACCCTTTTTTTAGAGCTATTATTGCAATGAATGGTACTTGTTATCAGAAAAAACGTCAATTGCCAAAAAAAAAATAAAAATAAAACACGCCCTGCTGAATGTGCTTCAAAAACCCATCTGGTTGAAAACATATTTGTTATCGTTAACCATTTCCATAGATTGATATTGTTCCAAATTTATAATAAATATCTCTCTTTTTAAAATGTACACGTGAAGCTACGCTGCATATTCTTGTAGGGTTGGATGTAGGTTTCAAATCAGCACCTAGGTTACTACTGTCTTCAAAATTTCATTAAACAGAATTACATGATCTAAATAAGCCAAGGTATCTTTTTTTCTTCCTGGTTCGTTATCTTTTAACACCAAATTCATTAGTCGACTAAAACAATTTGGACTAAATGATAAGCAAAAAGACATACGTTCAAATGTGAAAGTTCGTCCATCGTCTAAGATTACTGTAGCTTTATGCTTTGTTTCTGCATCTATAGTGATTTGCCAATATCGTGCTATTAAGTCAAAACTAGTGTAATATTTTGTACCTCCTAGCGAATCTAAAGTCATGTCAATTCTTGGTTACTTAATCGAGTCTTTTACCTTGACGGCATTTAGTCCCCTAAAATGTATACATAACATCCAGCTATTATTTTTTTTCCTGACTATTACTATTGTAAAACACCAGTTACTAAAAATTTCTTTATTTATTCCTTGATCTTCCATTTACATTGATTGGCTCTAGCCATGGTTTTAAATGAAAAGGTGTTTTATACGGTGAGTTTTTGATTGAAGGGCCCTCTATTGATATCTTGTGCGTGATTAAGTGAGTTAATCCGTAATCCGCTTTGTGTCTTGCAAAAGTCCATTTGAAATCCCAAAGAATATTTTCTACTCTAGTTTTTACATTTTCCGGTAAATGTTTTAAATCAAATTATTGCAAAAAATCCGTTTTCGACTTTCCATACTTTTCTCGTGGTTGTGGTTTTAATGAGGATAAGTGTTCGTGGCTAGTGAAATTTACGCTTAATTCTGGACTGTTTGGAGATTGTATTTCTGAATTTGAAATTTTTACACTGATCCAAGTTCTAACTGATTCAGTTTTACTTTATTATTACTTAGACTTGAAATTTCTAATCGTGCTGTACCATTTTCAATTTTTATAACTTGACTTTACATGAAAATCATGGGGTATTCTTTTATTGTGTATTCTCCTATCATGGCGTCCATGGTTTTCACCTTTCCTTTTTTTATATTTAACTTCACTAGGGCTTGAGCTGTCGTTCCGGCTTCTATGGTGATTTTTCCGCTTATTTTTAGGTTATAATTCGAATCGTCACTTTCGTTATCTGTTGTTACCCAAATTTGCCTATTATTTTCATTTGTCTGGTTTATGGTTATTGTATCAGATATGGGTTCCCATACGATCCCATATTTTTTGATGGCATCTACTCCTAGAATACAATGAAATGCTAGCTCCTTGCATATTATTACTGTTACTGTTATTTCTTTATCCCCTGTGCTAGATCTCACTGGACATTCTCCCAAAATTGTCAGCCTGTGTCCTGTCACTGATGTCAGGGTATTCTGACATCTGCTTGCGTGATTTTTTACACTAGGAGGAAACCTCTTAAAAACTTTCTCTCGAATTAATGATTTAGATACACCTGTATCAAGTAAACATGGTAAATATTGAAAACACTCAATTTTAAAACAACGCAGAATCGGTAGACTGTTATCATTTGCATTTGTATCACAACATTGTAAACTATATAGGGGTCTTTGTAAGGAAACAGCTCTTTCGACCCTTACAGGCTGGTTTCTCCGTTTAAATGCCCACTGTTTGGCCAAAAGTTTCTGGGGTTATCCCAGTTTTCTTCAGCGTTGCTACTTTGACCCTGGGTATTGTTAACCGTTTGCCTCCTAGGCCGAAATTCAGTAATATTATTAGGTATTTGCCAAGTATTATTTGTTCCCTGCCTTCCTAAATTTCTGCCCCCCTGCATTCTGAACTGGTGGTTTGTCTTGTACGTCTGGCTTTCTTTGCGTATTCTATGCCAGCAATTTGCTGCATAGTGCTTTGGTTTGCAACAATAACCGCAATACAGTTTTCTCTTAAATTTTTTATTTGTTTACTGTTTACTTATAAATGTTTTTTATCTTGTTTTGTTGGTTGCCCAGATCTCTTTCTTTGGTTGGGGAGGGTGCCAGTATTTCCTATAGTTATTAGAAGTTAATCTCTCAAGGTCGTGGAATCTGTCAGCTATTTCCTTAGACGGCGACCCTCGGCCTCCGTCGCGCCTTTTTGGTTCACGATTTTGCATCTCAAAGCTCAGTGTTTTCTGTCCCCTTTCATATTTTATACTTTCTTGAGCTCCTGTGTCATTTATTGACATCTGATCAAACTTTTTCATAGCCTCGTCAATTTTTACCTCTGTTTCGACTATTATTATAGCCTGCTCTAAACATTTATGTTTCTGTAATAATATCAGTCTTAATAACTTTTTTGGTAGCACTTTAGTGCAGTTAATTAGTTGTACTATATGTACTGTCTCGCAGTTTCCGCCTTTCTCTAGCTGTAAACGGACAGATCTGCAAACTGTTTTTGCATAGTTACTGATGCCATCTCAAATCTTAAACATCAGTACCTCTGCTTATAGCCTTTCGAAGAAGTTTGTCTCTACGAATCTTGTTTTAAAAGATCCAATTAGAGTACTGATGTCCTTGGGCTCTTTTTCCTTAATTGCCTCAAAATGTTTAAGGGCGCTTCCCTTTAATCTGGCTGCAACGCATTGCTCTTTGACCTTATCCTCAAACGCTTCAGTTTTTTCGTCGAAAATTTTAATTTTTCGAGAAACTCATCTACGTCTGAATTACCCGCGTACTCTGATATTACTTTTACGATTTCAAGTACTGTTGATTGGGAAGTCATTTTTTCCTCTGGTAAAGCTATTTTATTTGAATTTATTATTTTTATCTACCCTTCTCAACCCAGTTTTTCAAACGGCCACCAGTTGTTGTAAAGTGTATTTTATGGTATTTGGGTGGTGTAGTTATAGATGCCTTTATTATCCTTTTATTAGGGAGATAAACTATGGCCCTAAGGTAATTAAACTTTGGTAGCGTGCCTTGGGCTATGACCGGACTAATGAAGCGTACCAACTGGGTATGTTCGAGGGGCTAAAGGTGGATCGTAGAGGGGTTGGCTATAATGCAATACTATTAATTCATTAGGATATATTAATACCAGATATAGATATTCTACTGTGACTGGCTGTCCCAAATAGATCACAAGTCTCAGAAAGTACAATAATAAAAAATAAGATGCTGACACTTACAATGATCCGACAGGATTCCAAGGTATTTCTAAAAACAACGGACCAGAGGTCAGTCCGGCATAAAATTAGTAACAGTCTCTCCCTTCCGATAAAATATATATTTTATACATTTTTATCAACCACACCTTCCATTGCCCAACCCATGTAATAGCTAGGAAGTGGTGATTTCTCAATTTCCCGTTAAGCAGAAACTTGGCAGGATATGTTCCTTATCTTAATAAAAAGTGGTATTTCTAAACTTCGTATTTGCGTCTTAATATATTTTTACTAAATTCCAAATTGACTAAATTGGAAGCTTTACCACAAATATTCCAACTCTTGCATTTCAACGAAAGAAATCCAAAATGAACTTTGAAAAATCAATAGAATGTAACTGTGACAAGGTAAACCGCGACATAACACTAGTGAAATATTCCAACTCTTGCATGTCAACGACAGAAATTCAAAAATGAACTTTGAAAAATCAAGAGAATGTAACTACGACAAGGTAAAGCACAAAAAAAGACTACTGCAATATTCCAAATCTTGCATTTCAACGAAAGAAATCCAAAATGAACTTTGAAAAATCAAGAGAATATAAGTGTGACAAGGTAAAGCACATCAAAACACTACTGAAATATTCTAACTCTTGCATTTCAACGAAAAAAATCCAAAATGAACTTTGAAACATCAAGAGAATGTAACTGTGACAAGGTAAACCACAGCAAAACACTACTGAAATGTTCCAACTCTTGCATTTCAACGGAAGAAATCCAAAATGAACTTTAAAACATCAAGAGAATGTAACTGTGATTAGGTAAACGATAACAAAAAACCACTGAAATGTTCCAACTCTTGCATTTCAATGAAAGAAATCCAAAAATGAACTTGGAAAAATCAAGAGAATGTAACTGTGACACGGTAAACCACGACAAAACACTACTGAAATATTCCAACTCTTGCATTTCAACGAAATAAATTCAAAATGAACCTTGAAAAATCCAGGCAATGTAACTGTGACAAGGTAAACCACGACAAAACACTACTGAAATATTCCGACTCTTGCATTTCAATGAAATAAATTCAAAATGAACTTTGAAAAATCAGGAGAATGTAACTGTGACAAGGTAAACCACAACAAAACACTACTAAAATATTCCAACTCTTGCATTTCAAAGAATGAAATTCAAAATGAGCTTTGAAAAATCAAGAGAATGTAACTGTGACAAGGTAAACCACGACAAAACACTACTGAAAAATTCCAAATCTTGCGTTTCAACGAAAGAAATCCAAAATGAACTTTGAAAAATCAAGAGAATGTAAGTTTGACAGGGTAAACCACGACAAAACACTACTGAAATATTCCAACTCTTGCATTTCAACGAATGAAATACAAAATGAACTTTGAAAAATCAAGAGAATGTAACTGTGACAAGGTAAAGCACAACAAAACACTGCTGAAATATGCCAACTCTTGCATTTCAACGAAAGAAATCCAAAATGAACTTTGAAAAATCAAGAGAATTTAACAGTGACAAGGTAAACCACGACAAAACACTACTGAAATATTCTAACTCTTGCATTTCAACGAATGAAATCCAAAATGAACTTTGAAAAATCAAGAGAATGTAACTGTGACAAGGTAAAGCACGACAAAACACTACTGAAATATTCCAACTCTTGAATTTCAACGAATGAAATCCAAAATGAACTTTGAAAAATAAAGAGAATGTAACTGTGAGTAGAAAGGGGTCAGGAGGTCGTGACGGGAGTCCATATATGGGCATAGAGTCCCTAGGGAGAAAGATTGCGTAATCGGTCAATGACCTCTTTTTCCAAGGTCGATTTATTTGATGTTTCTATGTGTAATAACTCCGGGACGAAGGTTGCACATGCGCATTGAATTCTAACGGGAACAATGTTATTGATCTAGGACTCGAGGGGGGAGTGAATTTCCGAGAACTTGATTACGTAATCGGAGAGGAAGTGGATTTCCGAGAACTTGATTGCGTAATCGAGGGGGAAGTGAATTTCCGAGAACTTGATTGCGTAATCGAAGAGGAAGTGGATTTCCGAGAACTTGATTGCGTAATCGAAGGGGAAGTGGATTTCCGAGAAATTGATTGCGTAATCGATTGGGAATTTTATTGATCCGATAACGGGAAACAGTTAGATCACGTGTTTCCTTCTCAACCAATCAGCGAGTCGGATACATATCCTTTCTCAGCCAATCAGAGACTTGCTTACATATGGTTTTCCCCCAGTTACATAACAAGTCGCCCTTGAATGTATTGATTCACGAAGGGGGAATTAAGAAACATTATGGTTTCTTTAATCTTAGGTCTGAGGGATAAACGTTCTTTAGGTCAGAGAGAAAAATTAATATTCTATTTTTGAATAGGGCTTCATTGATCTTTACTGTCAGGAATTAGAATTGACATCACTTGTTATTTTGGAATTATGCGGGATTCTAAAGAGATAGAAATTCTATTTTTAAATACGGCTTCACTGAGCTTTAAGTCGGAGAGATAAATTGATATTCTAACGAAACCTTAATAGTGTAGCTAGGAACATTTATGAGATGAAGAGATTAACGTAGGAAAGGGTTTCTTAGAAATTTGAAATGTGACAGCGCAGAGAAGCCAAAAACAAAAGGAATACGCTGAAGTTACGATTAGGGATTATTTGGGCGAAACCGTTTTAGAGAATTATTTCGGCGAAACAGTTAGAGACATTTTAAAAGATGATTTAAAAGGTGATTTTAGAAAAGGATTTGAGGGTGAAACTCTGTGGTCGTCATAATACACAAGTTCCATTTGCACAGTGTTTTGAGGTCCCCTACCACAACCCCAAAGAGTCCTCATACCCTACCCCGATCCAAAGGGCTCCGATCCCCATACCCCAACCCCCAATGTACCCCCCCGTCCCCAAAGGTTCCCCGGGCTCCCACCCCGCCCCCCAGCCCCCCAAAGGCCCTCCCCGGGCCCCGTCTTTCGTTGATGTATTTTGGCTGAAACCAATGATTTGGGGGGGATGGGGTGCTATTTTTTACTTTTATGAGTTGGATTTCTTAGTCTTTCATAGGTATGTGTTGTCTGAAACCTATGATTTGGGATGGGTGGTTTGCTATTTTGACTTTTCTGAGCTGGATTTCTTAGCCTTTCATAGGTGTGTGTTGTCAGAAAATTAGGATTTGGGATATGTAAATTACTATTTCGGGCTTTTCTAAGCTAGATTTCTTAGTCTTTCGTGGGTGTGTGTTGTCTGAAACCTATGATTTGGGATTTGTAATTGCGCTTTTTGGACCTTTCAGAGCTATGATTTTTATTCCCTCATAGGAGTTTGTTGTCTAAAACCTATAGTTTGGGATGAGTAGTTTGCTATTTCAGGATTTTCTGAGCTAAGGTTTCTTAGTATTTCATAGGTGTGTGTTGTCTGAAACTTATGACTTGAGGTGTCTAATTTACTATTTCAGGTCTGTCTGAGCTAAGGTTTCATAGTATTTCGTAGGTGAAGATTGTCTGAAACTTATGATTTGTGATATGTAAATTACTATTTCGGGCTTTTCTCAGTTAGATTTCTTAGTCTTTTGTTGGTGTGTGTTGACTGAAACCTATGATTTGGGGTGTAAGGTTCTTAGTCTTTCGTTGGTGTGTGTTGACTGAAACCTATGATTTGGGATTTGTAGTTTGCTTTTTGGACTTTTCAGAGCTAGGATTCATTGTCCGTCATAGATGTTTGTTGTCTGATACCTATAGTTTGGGATGAGTAGTTTGCTATTTCTGTCTTTTCTGAGCTAAGGTTTCATAGTATTTCGTAGGTGTTTGTTGTCTGAAACTTATTATTTGATGTGTCTAATTTGCTATTTCAGTCTTTTCTGAGCTAAGGTTTTATAGTATTTCGTAGGTGATTGTTGTCTGAAACTTATGATTTGGGATATGTAAATTACTATTTCGGGCTTTTCTAAGCTAGATTTCTTAGTCTTTTGTTGATGTGTGTTGTCTGAAACCAATGATTTGGGATGGGTGGATTGCTATTTTTGACCTTTCTGAGCTGGATTTCTTAGCCTTTCATAGGTATGTGTTGTCTGAAACCTATGATTTGGGATGGTTAATTTGCTATTTTTGACTTTTCTGAGCTAGGTTTCTTAGCCTTTCATAGGTGTGTACTGTCAGAAAATTATGATTTGGGATTTGTAGTTTGCTTTTTAGACTTTTCAGAGCTAGGATTCTTAGTCCCTCATAGGTGTTTGTTGTCTAAAACCTATAGTTTGGGATGAATAGTTTGCTATTTCAAGCTTTTCTGAGCTAAGGTTTCATAGTATTTCGTAGGTGTGTGTTGTCTGAAACTTATGATTTGAGGTGTGTAATTTGCTATTTCAGGCTTTTCTGAGCTCAGGTTTTATAGTATTTCTTAGGTGAATGTTGTCTGAAACTTATGATTTGGGATATGTAAATTACTATTTCGGGCTTTTCTAAGCTAGATTTCTTAGTCTTTTTTTGATGTGTGTTGTCTGAAACCAATGATTTGGGATGGGTGGGTTGCTATATCTGACTTTTCTGAGCTGGATTTCTTAGCCTTTCATAGGTATGTGTTGTCTTAAACCTATGATTTGGGATGGTTAATTTTCTATTTTTGACTTTTCTGAGCTAGGTTTCTTAGCCTTTAATAGGTGTGTGCTGTCAGAAAATTATGATTTGGGATTTGTAGTTTGCTTTTTAGACTTTTCAGAGCTAGGATTCTTAGTCCCTCATAGGTGTTTGTTGTCTGAAACCTATAGTTTGGGATGAATAATTTGCAATTTCAAGCTTTTCTGAGCTAAGGTTTCATAGTATTTCGTAGGTGTGTGTTGTCTGAAACTTATGATTTGAGGTGTGTAATTTGCTATTTCAGGCTTTTCTGAGCTCAGGTTTCATAGTATTTCGTAGGTGAATGTTGTCTGAAACTTATGATTTGGGATATGTAAATTACTATTTCGGGCTTTTTTAAGCTAGATTTCTTAGTCTTTTGTTGATGTGTGGTGTCTGAAACCAATGATTAGGGATGGGTGGGTTGCTAATTTTGACTTTTCTGAGCTGGATTTCTTAAACTTTCATAGGTCTGTGTTGTCTGAAACCTATGATTTGGGATGGTTAATTTGCTATTTTTGACTTTTCTGAGCTAGGTTTTTTAGCCTTTCATAGGTGTGTGCTGTCAGAAAATTATGATTTGGGATTTGTAGTTTGCTTTTTAAACTTTTCAGAGCTAGGATTCTTAGTCCCTCATAGGTGTTTGTTGTCTGAATCCTATAGTTTGGGATGAATAGTTTGCTATTTCAAGCTTTTCTGAGCTAAGGTTTCTTAGTATTTCATAGGCGTGTGTTGTCTGAAACTTATGATTGGAGGTATGCAATTTGCTATTTCCGACTTTTCATAACCAGATTTCTTAGTCTTTCGTAGGTATGTGGTGTCTGAAACCAATGATTTGGGATGTTTGGGTTGCTATTTTTTTACTTTTCTGAGCTGGATTTCATAGCCTTTCTTAGGTGTGTTTTGACTGAAACCTATGATTTGGGAATGAGTGGTTTGCTATTTTTGACTTTTTTGAGCTAGATTTCTTAGCATTTCATAGGTGTGCTTTCAGAAAATTATGATTTGGGAGGTGTAGTTTGCTTTTTGGACTTTTCAGAGCTAGGATTCTTAGTCCCTCATAGGTGTTTGTTGTCTGAAACTTCTAGTTTGGGATGAGTAGTTGGATATTTCAGGCTTTTCTGAGCTAAATTTTCTTAGTATTTCGTAGGTGAAGCTTCCACGTCAGTTTTAAGTTCACCAAGACATAAAAAATTTAAAGTTCAGTTCTAATTTTTCCACTGAAGATAAGAAAAGTTATACTACGGTTGTGATTATTTTCTGTGAAGATAGATAATTCCACTTTAATTCTAAGTTTTCTTAAATCCAGTTCCGACATTTCTCACAGAGATGAAACACTTTAAATTTCAATATAAAATTTTCTCAACGAAGTCAAGGAAAGTTCAAGTTTTCTTCTGAATTTTCTCAATGAAAAAAAAATTAGTCATTGATCATTTCTATTTTTCCAAATAATATAAAAATTCTCCACTTTAGTTCAGAACTGTCTCGAAGAGATGAAAAATTTAAAATACTGTTCCAAATTTTTCACAGAAGATAAAAAAGTTCAAGTTCTCTTCGGAATTTTACCAAAGAACAAAATTCAATTCTAATTTCTCCAGAAAAAACAAAAATCTTCCACTTCAGTTCTTTATTTCACAAATACATAAAGAAATTTAGAGTTCAATTCTAGATTTTTCGGTGGAAGATAGAAAAAGTAATACCATACTTGTGAATATTTTCACTAAACATAAGAAGTTCTAATTCAATTTTAAATTTTCTCAACGAAGCGAAGAAAAGTTCAAGTTCCCTACTGAATTTATACCAAAGAACACAATTCAATTCTAATTTATCCAGAGAAAATAAAAATCTTCCACTTAAGTTCTTTATTTCAAAAAGTCATAAAGAAATTTAAAGTTCAATTCTAAATTTTTCAGTGGAAGATAGAAAAAGTAATACCATACTTGTGAATATTTTCACGGAAGATGAAAAGTTCTAGTTCAATTTAAAATTTTCTCAACGAAGTGAAGAAAAGTTCAAGTTCCCTACTGAATTTTACCAAAGAACAAAATTCAAGTCTAATTTCTCCAGACAAAATAAAAATCTTCCACTTCAGTTAATTATTTCACAATTTCATAAAGAAATTTAAAGTTCAATTATAAATTTTTCGGTGGAAGATATAAAAAGTAATAACATACTTGTGAATATTTTCCCGGAAAATAAAAAGTTCTAGTTCAATTTTCAATTTTCTCAATGAAGTGAAGAAAAGTTCAAGTTCTCTACTCAATTTTACCAAAGAACACAATTCAATTCTAATTTCTCCAGAGAAAACAAAAATCTTCCACTTAAGTTCTTTATTTTACAAAGACATAAAGAAATTTAGAGTTCAATTCTAAATTTTTCGGTGAAAGATAGAAAAAGTAATACCATACTTGTGAATATTTTCCCGGAAGATAAAAAGTTATAGTTCAATTAAAAATTTTCTCAACGAAGTGAAGAAGAATTCATGTTCTCTTCTGAATTTTACCAAAGAACACAATTCAATTCTAATTTGACCAGAGAAAATAAAAATCTTCCGCTTAAGTTCTTTATTTCACAAAGACATAAAGAAATTTAAATTTCAATTCTAAATTTTTCGGTGGAAGATAGAAAAAGTAATACCATACTTGTGAATATTTCCTTGAAGAGATGAAAAATTTAAAATACTGTTCCAAATTTTTCACAGAAGATGAAAAAGTTCAAGTTCTCTTCGGAATTTTACCAAAGAACATAATTCAATTCTAATTTCTCCAGAGAAAAAAAAAATCTTCCACTTCAGTTATTTATTTCACAAAGACATAAAGAAATTTAGAGTACAATTCTAAATTTTTCGGTGGAAGATAGAAAAAGTAATAACATTCTCGTGAATATTTTCTTGTAAGATAAAAAGTTCTAGTTCAATTTACAGTTTTCTCAACAAAGTGAAGAAAAATTCAAGTTCTCTTCTGAATTTTACCAAAGAACACAATTCAATTCTAATTTCACCAGAGAAAATCAAAATCTTCTACTTAAGTTCTTTATTTCACAAAGACATAAAGAAATTTAAAGTTCAATTCTAAATTTTTCGGTGGAAACAAGAAAAAGTAATACCATACTTGTGAATATTTTCCCGGAAGATAAAAAGTTCTAGTTCAATACAAAATTTTCTCAACGAAGTGAAGAAAAATTCAAGTTCTCTTCTGAATTTTACCAGAGAACACAATTCAATTCTAATTTCACCAGAGAAAATAAAAATCTTCCACTTCAGTTCTATATTTCACAAAGACATAAAGAAATTTAAAGTTCAATTCTAAGTTTTTCGGTGGAAGATAGAAAAAGTAATACCATACCTGTGAATATTTTCTCGAAGAGATGAAAAATTTTAAATACTGTTCCAAATTTTTCACAGAAGATAAAAAAGTTCAAGTGTCTTCGGAATTTTACCAAAGAACACAATTCAATTCTAATTTCTCCAGAGAAAATAAAAATCTTCCAATTAAGTTATTTATTTCACAAAGAAATAAATAAATTTAAAGTTCAATTCTAAATTTTTCGGTAGAAGATAGAAAAAGTAATACCATACTTGAGAATATTTTTCCGGAAGATAAAAAGTTCTAGTTCAATTTACAATTCTCTCAAAAAAGTGCAGAAAAGTTCAAGTTCTCTTCTGAATTTTACTAAAGAACACAATTCAATTCTAATTTCACCAGAGAAAATAAAAATATTCCACTTCAGTTCTTTATTTAACAATGACATAAATAAATTTAAAGTTCAATTCTAAATTTTTCGGTGGAAGATAGAAAAAGTAATACCATACTTGTGAATATTTTCACGGAAGATAAAAAGTTGTAGTTCAATGTAAAATTTTCTCAATTAGTTAAAGAAAAGTTAAAGAACGATTCTGAACTTTCCTAAAGAACACACATCAATTCCAATTTCTTCTTAAAAAATAAAAATATTCCACTTCAGTTTTAAGTTCTACAGTGAAATAAAGAAATTTAAAGTTCTATTCTAAATTTTTAGATGAAAGAAGGAAAAAGTAATACTATGATTGTGAATATTTTCCATGAAGATCAAAAGTTTCACTTTATTTATAACTTTTATTAAATTCAGTTCTGATTTTTCTCAAAGAGATTAAAAATATAAAGTTCTGTTCCAAATGTTTCATAGAAGATAGAAAAAGTTATACATTGATTGTGAATATTCAACATGAAGATAAGGAACTCCACTTTAATTCAGAGCTTTCTCGAAGAAGTGCAAAATGTTCAAGTTCTCTTCTGAATTTTCTTAAAGAAGAGAAAAAAGTTAGCTCAATTCTGAATTTTACCAATGAAAATGAAAAAACCTTCCACTTCAGTTCTTAATTTCTCAAAGACGTAAAAAATTTAAAGTTCAGTTCTAAATTTTTCTGTAGAAGATAGGGAATTGATTGTGAATATTCGACATGAAGATAAGGAGCACCACTTTAATTCTGAGTTTTCTCGAAGAAGTGCAAAATGTTCAAGTTCTCTTCTGAATTTTCTTAAAGAAGAGAAAAAAGTTAGCTCAATTATGAATTTTAACAATTAAAATGAAAAAACCTCCCACTTCAGTTCTGAATTTCTCAAAGAAATAAAACATTCAAAGTTCTCTTCTAATTTTTACAAAAAAATAAAAAGGTTCCACATCAGTTCTGGTTTTTTCTCAAAGAGATGAAAAATTTTAAGTTCTATTATAATTTTAAATTTAATTTTAGCTCCTTTGTCTTATGGATTTACCCCTCAAATTTTTAAATTATAAAATGAGTGACTCGTTATATTATTAAAGACAATCGTTCAAACTCGTTCATCTAACCTACAAAACAATTGTTTATTTTATTTATAAATAAATAATAATAAAAAAATATAAAAATTTATAATTTTTTTATTTTTTTTATGTTAGTTTAAATTATCATGAGCGCTCATGATAAGTTAACCTAACCTTTTCTGGCGAGTATGGCTAGGTTAGGTTAGGCTAGATTAAGTTAGGTTAGGTTAAGTTAGGTTAGGCTAGGTCAGCCTACGTTCGCGCGCGTACCTAGGCTGGCCTAGCCTAACCTAACTTAACCTAACCTAACTTAATCTAACCTAACCTAATCATACACCTAACTTTGTACATACACCATATACACCATATAAACATACATCTTATCTTCTGTGAAAAATTTGGAACAGTATTTAAAATTTTTCAGCTCTTCGAGAAAATATTCACAGGTATGGTATTACTTTTTCTATCTTCCACCGAAAAATTTAGAATTGAACTTTAAATTTCTTTATGTCATTGTGAAATATAGAACTGAAGTGGAAGATTTTTATTTTCTCTTGTGAAATTAGAATTGAATTGTGTTCTCTGGTAAAATTCAGAAGAGAACTTGAATTTTTCTTCACTTCGTTGAGAAAATTTTAAATTGAACTAGAACTTTTTATCTTCCGGGAAAATATTCACAAGTATGGTATTACTTTTTCTTGTTTCCACCGAAAAATTTAGAATTGAACTTTAAATTTCTTTATGTCTTTGTGAAATAAAGAACTTAAGTGGAAGATTTTGATTTTCTCTGGTGAAATTAGAATTGAATTGTGTTCTTTGGTAAAATTCAGAAGAGAACTTGAATTTTTCTTCACTTCGTTGAGAAAATTTTAAATTGAACTAGAACTTTTTATCTTCCGGGAAAATATTCCCAAGTATGGTATTAATTTTTCTATCTTCCACCGAAAAATTTAGAATTGAGGTCTAAATTTCTTTATGTCTTTGTGAAATAAAGAACTGAAGTGTAAGATTTTTGTTTTCTCTGGAGAAATTAGAATTGAATTATGTTCTTTGGTAACATTCCGAAGAGAACTTGAACTTTTTCATCTTCTGTGAAAAATTTGGAACAGTATTTTAAATTTTTTATCTCTTCGAGAAAATATTCACAAGTATGGTATTACTTTTTCTATCTTCCACAGAAAAATTTAGAATTGAAATTTAAATTTCTTTATGTCTTTTTGAAATAATGAACTTAAGTTGAAGATTTTTATTTTCTCTGGTGAAATTAGAATTGAATTGTGTTCTTTGGTAAAATTCAGAAGAGAACTTGAATTCTTCTTCACTTCGTTGAGAAAATTTTTAATTGAACTAGAACTTTTTATCTTCCGGGAAAATATTCACAAGTATGGTATTACTTTTTCTATCTTCCACCGAAAAATTTAGAATTGAACTCTAAATTTCTTTATGTCTTTGTAAAATAAAGAACTTAAGTGGAAGATTTTCGTTTTTTCTGGAGAAATTAGAATTGAATTGTGTTCTTTGGTAAAATTCAGTAGAGAAGTTGAACTTTTCTTCACTTCGTTGAGAAAATTTTAAATTGAACTATAACTTTTTATCTTCCGTGAAAATATTCACAAGTATGGTATTACTTTTTCTATCTTCCACCGAAAAATTTAGAATTGAACTTTGAATTTCTTTATGTCTTTGTGAATTAAACAACTGAAGTTGAAGATTTTTATTTTCTCTAGTGAAATTAGAATTGAATTGTGTTCTTTGGTAAAATTCAGTAGGGAACTTGAACTCCCCTTCACTTCATTGAGAAAATTTAAAATTGAACTAGAACGTTTTATCTTCCGTGAAAATATTCACAAGTATGGTATTACTTTTTCTATCTTCCACTGAAAAATTTAGAAATGAACTTTAAATTTCTTTATGTCTTTGTGAAATAAAGAACTTAAGTGGAAGATTTTATTTTCTCTTGATAGAGTATAATTGAATTGTGTTCTTTGGTAAAATTCAGTAGGAAACATGAACTTTTCATAACTTCGTTGAAAAAATTTAAATTTGAACTAGAACCTTTTATCTTTTGTGAAAATATTCACACGTATAGTATTACTTTTTTTATGTAACGCCGAAAAATTTAAAATCGAACTTTTAATTTCTTTATGTCTTTGGGAAATAAATATTTGAAGTGGAAGATTTTTGTTTTCTCTGGAGAAATTAGAACTGAATTGTTATCTTTGGTAAAATTCAGAAGCGAACTTGAACTTTTTTTTCTTCTGTGAAAAATTTGGAACAGTATTTTAAATTTTTCATCTCTTAGAGACAGATCTGAACTAAAGTGGAAAATTTTTATATTATTTGGAAAAATAGAAATGATCAATGACTAATTTCTTTTTCATTGAGAAAATTCAGAAGAGAACTTGAACTTTCCTTGACTTCGTTTAGAAAATTTTAAATTGAACTTTAAATTTTTTCATCTCTTTGAGAAAAGTCGGAACTGAATTTAAGAAAATTTAGAATTAAAGTGAAACTTTCTATCTTCATAGAAAATAATCACAATCATAGTATAACTTTTCCTATCTTCTAAGGAAAAATTAGAACTGAACTTTAAATTTGTTATGTCTTGGTGAACTTAAAAGTGACGTGGAAGCTTCACCTACGAAATACTAAGAAACCTTAGCTCAAGAAAGCCTGAAATATCCAACTACTCATCCCAAACTAGAAGTTTCAGACAACAAACACCTATGCGGGACTAAGAATCCTAGCTCTGAAAAGTCCAAAAAGCAAACTACACCTCCCAAATCATAATTTTCTGAAAGCACACACCTATGAAATGCTAAGAAATCTAGCTCAGAAAAGTCAAAAATAGCAAACCGCTCATTCCCAAATCATAGGTTTCAGTCAACACACACCTACGAAAGGCTAAGAAATCCAGCTCAGAAAAGTAAAAAAATAGCAACCCACACATCCCAAATCAGAGGTTTCAGACACCACATACCTACGAAAGACTAAGAAATCTGGTTATGAAAAGTCGGAAATAGCAAATTACATACCTCAAATCATAAGTTTCAGACAACACACACCTATGAAATACTAAGAAACCTTAGCTCAGAAAAGCTTGAAATAGCAAACTATTCATCCCAAACTATAGGTTTTAGACAACACCTATGAGGGACTAAGAATCCTAGCTCTGAAAAGTCTAAAAAGCAAACTACAAATCCCAAATCATAATTTTCTGACAGTACACACCTATGAAAGGCTAAGAAACCTAGCTCAGAAAAGTCAAAAATAGCAAATTAACCATCCCAAATCATAGGTTTCAGACAACACATACCTATGAAAGTCTAAGAAATCCAGCTCAGAAAAGTCAAAAATAGCAACCCACCCATCCCTAATCATTGGTTTCAGACAACACACATCAACAAAGGACTATGAAATCTAGCTTAGAAAAGCCCGAAACAGTAATTTACATATCCCAAATCATAAGTTTCAGACAACATTCACCTACGAAATACTATGAAACCTTAGCTCAGAAAAGCCTGAAATAGCAAATTACACACCTCAAATCATAAGTTTCAGACAACACACACCTACGAAATACTTTGAAACCTTAGCTCAGAAAAGCTTGAAATAGCAAACTATTCATCCCAAACTATAGGTTTCAGACAACAAACACCTATGAGGGACTAAGAATCCTAGCTCTTAAAAGTCTAAAACGCAAACTACAAATCCCAAATCACAATTTTCTGACAGCACACACCTATGAAAGGCTAAGAAACCTAGCTCAGAAAAGTCAAAAATAGCAAATTAACCATCCCAAATCATAGGTTTCAGACAACACATACCTATGAAAGGCTAAGAAATCCAGCTCAGAAAAGTCAAAAATAGCAACCCACCCATCCCTAATCATTGGTTTCAGACAACACACATCAGTAAAAGACTAAGAAATCTAGCTTAGAAATGCCCGAAATAGTAATTTACATATCCCAAATCATAAGTTTCAGACAACATTCACCTACGAAATACTATGAAACCTTAGCTCAGAAAAGCCTAAAATAGAAAATTACACACCTCAAATCATAAGTTTCAGACAACACACACCTACGAAATACTAAGAAAACTTAGCTCAGAAAAGCCTGAAATAGCAAACTATTTATCCCAAACTATAGGTTTCAGACAACAAACACCTATGAGGGACTACGAATCCTAGCTCTGAAAAGTCTATAAAACAAACTACAAATCCCAAATCATAATTTCTGACAGCACACACCTATGAAAGGCTAAGAAACCTAGCTCAGAAAAGTCAAAAATAGCAAATTAACCATCCCAAATCATAGGTTTCAGACAACACATACCTATGAAAGGCTAAGAAATCCAGCTCAGAAAAGTCAAAAATAGTAACCCACCCATCCAAAATCATTGGTTTCAGACAACACATATCAACAAAAGACTAAGAAATCTAGCTTAGAAAAGCCCGAAATAGTAATTTACATATCCCAAATCATAAGTTTCATACAACATTCACCTACGAAATACTATGAAACCTTAGCTCAGAAAAGCATGAAATAGCAAATTACACACCTCAAATCATAAGTTTCAGACAACACACACCTACGAAATACTATGAAACCTTAGCTCAGAAAAGCCTGAAATAGCAAACTACTCATCCCAAACTATAGTTTTCAGACAAAAAACAACAATGAGTGACTATGAATCCTAGCTCTGAAAAGTACAAAAAGCAAACTACAAATCCCAAATCATAGGTTTCAGACAACACACACCAACGAAAGACTAAGAACCTTATATCCCAAATCATAGGTTTCAGTCAACACACACCAACAAAAGACTAAGAAATCTAACTTAGAAAAGCCCGAAATAGTAATTTACATATTCCAAATCATAAGTTTCAGACAACATTCACTTACGAAATACTATAAAACCTTAGCTCAGAAAGGCCTGAAATAGAAAATTCGACACCTCAAGTCATAAGTTTCAGACAACACATACCTATGAAATACTAAGATACCTTAGCTCAGAAAATCCTGAAATAGCAAACTACTGATCCCAAACAATAGGTTTCAGAAAGCGAACACTTTTTATGTAATAATAATCCTAGCCCTGAAAAGTCCAAAAAGAAAAACTACACATCCAAAAAAATAGGTTTCAGACAAAACACACCAACGAAAGACTAAGAAATCTAGCTCAGAAAAGCCCGAAATAGTAATTTACATATCCCAAATCATAAGTTTCTGACAACACACACCTATGAAAGGCTAAGAAATCCAGCTCAGAAAAGTCAAAAATAGCAAACCACCCATCCCAAATCATAGGTTTCAGACAACACATACCTATTAAAGACTAAGAAATCCAACTCAGAAAAGTCAAAAATAGCAACCCATACACCCCAAATCATCGGTTTCAGACAACATACATCACCGAACGACGGGGCCCGGGGAGGGCCTTGGGGGTTGTGGGGGCCGGGGGGGTAGCCCGGGTAACCTTTGGGGACGGGGGGTTTCATTCGGGTTTGGGGTATGGGGATCGGAGCCCTTTGAGTCGGGGTAGGGTATGAGGACTCTTTGGGGTTGTGGTAGGGGACCTCACAACACTGTGCAAATGGAACTTGTGTATTATGACGACCACAGAGTTTCACCATCAAATCCTCTTCTAAAATCATCTTTTAAATCATCTTTTAAAATGTCTCTAACTGTTTCGCCGAAATAATTCCCTAAAACGGTTTCGCCCAAATAATCCCTAATCGTAACTTCAGCGTATTCCTTTTGTTTTTGGCATCTCTGCGCTGTCACATTTCAAATTTCTAAGAAACCCTTTCCTACGTTAATCTCTTCATCTCATAAATGTTCCTAGCTACACTATTAAGGTTTCGTTAGAATATCAATTTATCTCTCCGACTTCAAGCTCAGTGAAGCCGTATTTAAAAATAGAATTTCTATCTCTTTAGTCTCCCGCATAATTCCAAGATAACAAGTGATGTCAATTCTAATTCCTGACAGTAAAGATCAATGAAGCCCTATTTAAAAATAGAATATTAATTTTTTCTCTGTGACCTAAAGAACGTTTATCCCTCAGACCTAAGATTAAAGAAACCATAATGTTTCTTAATTCCCCCTTCGTGAATCAATACATTCAAGGGCGAATTGTTATGTAACTGGGGGAAAACCATATGTAAGCAAGTCTCTGATTGGCTGAGAAAGGATATGTATCTGACTCGCTGATTGGCTGAGAAGGAAACACGTGATCTAACTGTTTCCCGTTATCGGATCAATAAAATTCCCAATCGATTACGCAATCAATTTCTCGGAAATCCACTTCCCCTTCGATTACGCAATCAAGTTCTCGGAAATCCACTTCCTCTTCGATTACGCAGTCAAGTTCTCGGAAATTCACTTCCCCCTCGATTACGCAATCAAGTTCTCGGAAATCCTCTTCCTCTTCGATTACGTAATCAAGTTCTCGGAAATTCACTTCCCCCTTGAGTCCTAGATCAATAACATTGTTCCCGTTAGAATTCAATGCGCATGTGCAACCTTCGTCCCGGAGTTATTACAAATAGAAACATCAAATAAATCGACCTTGGAAAAAGAGGTCATTGACCGATTACGCAATCTTTCTCCCTAGGGACTCTATGCCCATATATGGACTCCCGTCACGACCTCCTGACCCCTTTCTACTACTGTGACTAGGTAAAGCACAACAAAACACTATTGAAATATTCCAACTCCAGCATTTCAACAACAGAAATCCAAAATGAACTTTGAAAAATCAAGAGAATTTAACTGTTACAAGGTAAATCATAACAAAACACTACTGAAATAATCCAAGTCTTGCATTTCAACGAAAGAAATCCAAAATGAACTTTGAAAAATCAAGAGAATGTAAGTGTGACAAGGTAAACCATGACAAAACACTACTGAAATAATCCAACTCTTGCATTTCAACCAAAGGAATTCCAAAATAAACTTTCAAAAATCAAGACAATGTAAGTGTGACAAGGTAAACCACGACAAAACACTACTGAAAGAATCCAACTCTTGCATTTCAACAAAAGAAATCCAAAATGAACTTTGAAAAATCAAGAGAATGTAAGTGTGATAAGGTAAACCATGACAAAACACTACTGAAATTTTCCAACTCTTGCATTTCAACGAAAGAAATTCCAAAATGAACTTTGAAAAATCAAGAGAAAGTAAGTTTGAGAACGTAAACCACGACAAAACACTACTGAAATATTCCAACTCTTGCATTTCAATGAAAGAAATTTCAAAATGAATCTTAAAACTCAAGAGAATGTAAGTGTGACAAGGTAAACCACAACAAAACACTACTGAAATATTCCAACTCTTACATTTCAACGAAAAAAACCCAAAATGAACTTTGAACAATCAAAAGAATCTAACTGTGACAAGGTAAACCACGACAAAACACTACTTAAATATTCCAACTCTTACATTTCTACGAAAGAAATCCAAAATGAACTTTAAAAAAATCAAGGGAATGTAACTGTGACAAGGTAAAGCACAACAAAACACTACTGAAATATTCCAACTCTTGCATTTTTACGAAAGAAATCCAAAATGAACTTTGAAAAATTAAGAGAATGTAACTGTGACTAGGTAAAGCACAACAAAACACTACTGAAATGTTCCAACTCTTGCATTTCAATGAAAGAAATCCAAAAATTAACTTTGAAAAATCAAGAGAATGTAACTGTGACAAGGTAAACCACAACAAAACACTACTGAAATATTCCAACTCTTGCATTTCAATGAATGAAATTCAAAAATGACCTTTGAAAAATCAAGAGAATGTAACTGTGACAAGGTAAACCACGACAAAACACTACTGAAATATTCCAACTCTTGCATTTCAACGAAAGAAATTCAAAATGAACTTTGAAAAATCAAGAGAAATGAAAGTTTGACATGGTAAACCACGACAAAACACTACTGAAATAATCCAGCTCATGCATTTCAACGAATGAAATCCAAAATGAACTTTGAAAAATCAAGAGAATGTAACAGTGACAAGATAAAGCACAACAAAACACTCCTGAAATATTCCAACTCTTACATTTCAAGGAAATAAAACCAAAATGAACTTTGGAAAGTCAATAGAATGTAACTGTGACAAGTTAAACCATGACAAAAAACTACTGAAATAGTCCAAATCTTACATTTCAATGAAAGTAATGCAAAAAGAACTTTGAAACATTAAGAGAATGTAACTGTGACAAGGTAAAGCACGACAAAACACTACTGAAATATTCCAACTCTTGTATTTCAACGAAAGAAATCCAAAATGAACTTTGAAAAATCAAGAGAATGTAACTGTGACTAGGTAAAGCACAACAAAACACTATTGAAATATTCCAACTCCAGCATTTCAACAACAGAATCCAAAATGAACTTTGAAAAATCAAGAGAATTTAACTGTTACAACGTAAATCATAACAAAACACTACTGAAATAATCCAAGTCTTGCATTTCAACGAAAGAAATCCAAAATGAACTTTGAAAAATCAAGAGAATGTAAGTGTGACAAGGTAAACCATGACAAAAAACTACTGAAATAATCCAAGTCTTGCATTTCAACGAAAAGAATTCCAAAATGAACTTTGAAAAATCAAGACAATGTAAGTGTGACAAGGTAAACCACAACAAAACACTACTGAAATATTCCAACTCTTGCATTTCAACGAAAGAAATCCAAAATGAACTTTGAAAAATCAAGAGAATGTAACTGTAACACGGTAACCCACCACAACACACTACTGAAATATTCTAACTCTAACATTTCAACGAAAGAAATTCAAAATGAACTTTGAAAACTCAAGAGAATGTAAGTGTGATAAGGTAAACCACGACAAAATACTACTGAAATATTCCAACTCTTGCATTTCAACGAAAGAAACCCAAAATGAACTTTGGAAAATCAAGAGAATGTAACAGTGACAAGGTAAACCACAGCAAAACACTACTGAAATATTCCAACTCTTGCATTTCAACGAAAGAAATCTAAAATGAACTTTGAAAAATCAAGAGAATGTAACTGTGACACGGTAAACCACGACAAAACACTACTGAAATATTCTAACTCTTGCATTTCAAAGAAAGAAATTCAAAATGAACTTTGAAACATCAAGAGAATGTAACTGTGATACGGTAAACCACGACAAAACACTACTGAAATATTCCAACTCTTGCATTTCAACGAAAGAAATTCAAAATGAACCTTGAAAAATCTAGGCGATTTAACTCTGACAAGGTAAACCACGACAAAACACTACTGAAATATTCCAACTCTTGCATTTCAAGGAAAGAAATTCAAAATGAACATTGAAAAATCAAGAGAATGTAAGTGTGGCAAGGTAAACCACGACAAAACACTACTGAAATATTCCAACTCTTGTATTTCAACGAAAGAAATCCAAATTGAACTTTGGAAAATCAAGAGAATGTAACCGTGACAAGGTAACCACCACAAAACACTACTGAAATATTCCAACTCTTGCATTTCAAAGAAAGAAATTCAAAATGAACTTCGTAAAATCAAGAGAATGTAACTATGACAAGGTAAACCACGACAAAACACTACTGAAATATTCCTACTCTTGTATTTCAACGAAAGAAATTCAAAATGAACTTTGAAAAATACAGAGTATGTAACTGTGACAAGGTAAACCACGACAAAACACTACTGAAATATTCCAACTCTTGCATTTCAATGAAAGAAATCCAAAATGAACTTTGAAAAATCAAGAGAATGTAACTGTGACACGCTAAACCACGACAAAACACTACTGAAATATTCCAACTCTTGCATTTCAACGAAAGAAATCCAAAATGAACTTTGAAAAATCAAGAGAATGTAACTGTGACAAGGTAAACCACGACAAAACACTACTGAAATATTCCAACTCCTGTATTTCTACGAAAGAAATTCAAAATGAACTTCAAAAAATCAAGAAAATGTAACTGTGACAAGGTAAACCACAACAAAACACTACTGGTGGGAAGGGTAGCCAAAAAGTTGGGGTGATGGGGCCCTTCTGTGTCTCTAAATGTGGAAATAAAAAAGTGTTAAAAATGGGGGGCCCTTTGGGGGCTCGGGCAGGGGGCTTTGGGGGCCCAAGAGGCCTTTGAGGGTCCGAGGGCATTTGGGGGTCCGGGGGCCTTTGGGGGCCCGGGGGGCCTTTGGGGCCCTTTGGGGTTGGGGGGCCTTTGGGGTTGGGGTATGGGGACCTCACAAGGTTGGGTAGGGGACCTCACAACATTGTTCAAATGGAATTTATGTATTACAACGACCACAGAGTTTCACCCCAAATCATCTTCTAAATCATCTTCTAAAATCATCTTCTAAAATGTCTCAAACTGTTTCGCCCAAATAATCCTCTAAAATGACTCAAACTGTTTCGCCTAAATCATCTTCTAAAATATCTCAAACGGTTTCGCCCAAATCATCTTCTAAAATGTCTCAAACGGTTTCACCCAAATCATTTTCTAAAATATCTCAAACGGTTTCGCCCAAATAATCTCTAAACGTAATTTCTGCGTGTTCCTTTTGTTTTGGCATCCCTGCGCTGTCACATTTGAAATTTCCAGGAAAAAATTCCCGCGTTAATCTCTTCATCTCTAAAGTGTTCCTAGCTACACTATTAAGGTTTCGATAGAATATCCATTTATCTCTCTGACTTAAAAATCAGAGAAGTCGTATTTAAAAAAGGATTTTTCTATCTCTTTAGACTCCCGCATAATTCCAAGATAACAAGTGATGTCATTTCTAATTCTTGACACTAAAGAACAGAGAAGTCATATTTAAAAGTAGAATATTAATTTATCTCTGTCACTAAAAGACCATTTATCTCTCAGAACTAAGACCAAAGAAGCCATATTTGTTTCTTAATTCCCCTTCGCGGATAAATACATTCCCCACCGATTATGCTAATCAATTTCTCAGAAATCCACTTCCCCCTCTTGTCCTAGATCAATACATCTCGTCCCGTTAGTGCGCATTTGCAATCTTCTCCCCTGAGTCATTGCACCTAGACGAACAACAACAAATCAATTGACCTTGACCCCATTAGACTCGATCGATAATTCTTGAATAAATTATGTTAGCTTGGCGTTACACTCAATTATAGATGGCAGCAGTGGTGTCGCCCGGGAGTCATTGTGCCCTTCCTACTAAAGTTTAAAAACATTAGGGGATAACCCGCCTCCTTGGCATACTCCCCATTGAACATGAACATTCTCTTTAACAGTAACCCCGTTCATGGACATTAACCCCGTTACCATTCGTTAATCAGTGTCAGATGGCAATTTTTTTCAGAACGCTTTTTTTTACTTTTAGTTACTATGGGCTGTGACTTGCTCTTTACTAGGTTGCAGCTGGCGCAGTAACCATGATACCAAACAGTCGAGAAGTATACTGAATGTACGATCTGATCAAACCAATTTCATAACCACAGGGATAAATGACGGGCGACCGAATGCATTGGACTTGTATAATTTAGGCTATATATTTGCACATTAGGGGGGTGGGGGTAAGGTTACGTTGAATTAGGTTTTTAAACCCTTTCTTATATTTTTTTTACCCCCCCCCCCCCCTCCCTTAATGTACTAACGCTTACCCGAGATTATATTAGTGCATAATCTAAAGTATTTTATTTTTATAATGCTATGGCATCTTTCATTACGATTAACCTAACAGCCTTCTTGAGTATGTTTGTATAATACATAAGTACTAGTAACTTTTCTTTCAAGAGGGTATAGACTAATGCTACCAATTTCTCTGTGTGTTTTTAAGTTAATCGGTGATGGTGGAATTTATAGGAAGGACGTAGAAAGGGGGTAGTTGATATGGGGCAGGGGGAGGCAACTGCCCCCTTCAGACCCTAGTTTTCCCCACTGACCTCATTTTGACCCCCGGCTGAAATTTCATTTCTGCCAAAAAAAATCTTGTCAAAACTAAGATAAGCCTACATAATTCAGGCATTCAGAGAAACAGGTCAGTTTTCTTTTGTATATATTTGCCTCTATGGTAATTTATGGCTCATTTTTCTATTTTCACTATCATTTTCACTTGATTTAGAAAAATTGGATCCAACTTTGCCCCCCCAGCCTCAGGATTTTGACGAAATTACGCCACTCATGTAGACAGAAGCAACATCTTTTATATAAGCTATTAAACACCTGGCTTGACACATGCGATAACAATACGTCCAATAACAATAAGCTCACACCGATACGCGTTGTATAAATATGCCCGATACCGATACAGTGTGCAGCCCTTTCTCCAGGGAGTATGAAGGGTTCTATCATCACCAAAACCGAAGATATTCGACCTTTGAACTATGTTGAAAAAAATGGCCTTCTCAAAATTGTGATTGGATGACTTTGGGGGGAGGGGCCCTTCAGGGAGGGAAGGGGGGCTAGTTGCCTTCCAGTATTTTTGGTCACTTCAAAAGGACACTAGCAAATTTGATTTCCTTTCGAATGAGCTATTATACTTCTCTCTGTGATGTTCTGGCACCCCCTAGCCCTGCTAAAAAAAAACAAACGGGAGACGTATCAGTGCTACAACAGGGAAAAAGTCATTTTCTTTGTTGTTCAAGGAGGGGGACTGTAATTTCTCTGTACGTGGGTTTTGACCATGGTGATTCCAATGTTACACTTTTTATTTTGGTCTGATGCCACTTTCGAGGGGTTTCAGGATTTTTTTCGAAATCATAGTAAGTTTCTTCTCGCCATAAAATTTTCTTTTAAGACGAACCAAAATAATAGTCACCCTTCCTCAATCAGTGTCATATTGCAATTTGTTTTCACTAGGCAGTTTTTTCATAAAGATAATATTGTGCTTTTGATTCTAACCGTGTTAAAGTGATCATAGTAAATTCTCCCAACGGACTAATGAGACTTACTAAGGGGCTTGGGAGGGGGAGTATACGGAGTGGGTCTATTTTCAACCTTAGGTGAAGGGTTTTTTGCATCAATTATTACACAAGAGCCGTTTCGCGCGTCTCAGATTGACGTTTTGTTATACTCCGCCACAGATGCCGTTTTTTTTGACAGGTGAAATTGATCAATTATTCAACATAGTCAAATCGCCCAGATATTTACCCAAGCTTTCGAAGAATCCATTAAACATCTCCATAATAAACTCTGGCAGTGTACTAACCCTGAGATTTTCCACTTGTGACATGGCATTAAATGTACAATTGTTAGGGTTGTTTGGCAGTTGCAGGTGGTAAAATTTATAAGTATAACGTAGGTATGAGAAATAACTTCAATGTGAGCTATTAAACATCTGTTTACGATGTTTTTGTAGCCCTCTAGCCCCACCCCGTGAGAAATGGCACAAAATGTGCCATTTTGTGGCATATGGCACTTGCAGCTGGTGGAATTTATAAAAAGCACGTAGATGTGAGAAACAGCTTTCTAATGAGCTATTAAGCATCTCTCTATGATGTTCTGGTAAACCGCTAGCCCTGGAAAATAAAGTAGAAAAAAGGGAGACAGATCAGTGCTACCCATACAAAAAAGTGATTTTTCTTGTTTTTCAAGGTTGGGGACTGTAATTTTCCTAAATAAGGTTTTCGACTATTTTGATTCCAATGGTACACTTTTCATTTTGATATGACACCATTTTCGAGGGATTTCAGGCTTTTTTTTTCGAAATAACCATAAATTTCTTTTCCCAATAAACTTTTGTTTTTAATACGAACTGAAACGATAGTTACCATTCCTGAATCAGTGTCAGATGGAATTTTTTTTTCACCAGGCAGTTTTTTTCTAAACACGTTTTTTAACTTTTGGTTACTATGGGCCGTGGTTCGCTCTTTACTAGGTTGCAGCTGCCGCTCCAACCGTGGTGAAACACGTACCTCAGTTGAAAAGAAAATTACTTTGGGGGGGGGGGGTTAACTGTTGAATTTTATTGTGGGTGATATGGTGGTTAGGAGAGGAAGGGTAAGCTGTGGAGGTAAGGTTGGGCATGGGGGAGGGGGGCTAGGTAGGGTTGGTAGTGCAGGGGGAGAGGGAAGTTGAGTATTGAGGAAGAATGGAATTGTTGCTATTTTATTTATATTTTATATTTTTGTATTTTTATTTTATTGTTATTTTGTTTTGATTTAATTAAATAATTAATTTAATAGGTCAGTAGTAACTTCGACTTTAGCAGGACCGCACACCTTTGTAGGTTTTTCTTCAATGTGAACGTGTTGCGTATTTTATTTAATTATTTGTGATTGTTCAAAAATAAAAATTTGAAGTATTTTACATAGTTCAATTAATAAAGATTTGCCCACCTTAATTAACTAATACTTTGAAGCGCATAAACTTGAACTATTTTAGTAATAAGTATATTAACACGTAGCTGATATATTTAGCTGTTCAATGATATATACATTTTTTTTTCAATTCCTATTTAGTAACAAGTTGTTAGCTTACAGGATTTTACTCATTGAATTACCATTTTTTTTTACCCAGTTTACCGCCAATTTCTATCAAATTAAATATTTATTAAAATTTCGGAATATAAAATTAAAAACGCACAAAAATCAAATATGAAAGCAACTTTTTCAACTGAAAGTACATGTCAATATTCAAACGAATAAAAATCAGCTTGTATATAAGGGAGGCTGGGACACAATCAACCCTTGCTCTTCATCTTAGTGTTTCAGGATCGGATTCTCTCACAAGCAAGGAATCTGGTAACGAGTTATAAAATTTTTCTTACCACTTATCTTGCCTCTTTACTTCTTCGTTCTCTACATTTACTTCTTAAAGCTCTAAAATGTGGTTTGGTTGTTTAAGAAATACAGCATAGATTTCTAACGAGAAAACACCATTGCCCCCTTTCTTTGATGTGACCAATTTGATAATCTGTGCTCATTTATTTGTTTTTATCTTTCAGTGTATACAAACCAAATTTAATTTTTGGCACAATGAAATTTTCTCTTTTATGGGGCGTTATAGATTGTTTTGTTCAATACTTACGATAATCAAACACGACTTGGCCTGGTCAGTAGATCTTTTGATAGCTTTCGCTTGATATTTGTGAATCATTTAAGAGTGTATCCTCATTAAAAAAAAACATGATTTTGTTCAATTTAACACCTGCACACTTACGTATGCACATATCCCCCCCCCCCTATAAAATTTTACCCCTCAGATTTCAAGAAATGCCATTTTTTACCTTTTCATTGGAAAATATGTTTTTGGTATTCTCAATGACAAACAAATCCCCCCTCCCCTAAATTTTGAAGAATAGATTCTTCTTCCAAATTTTTCGTGAACTGGTTAATATTCTTATATTGAAAATTTCCCGATTAAAAAGTGCTAAGAATTATATCATTCTCAAGGCAGGGCCAGTCTATCTTACTTTTTTTTTACGTAATTAGTAAAGACAAACGCAATTTGAGTCAATATATTACCCACCTAACATGGTAAAAGGTATTGCTTTACTGCTATTGTATTACTGGGTATTGTATTGTATTACTGCTATTGTATTACTGGAGTGGTTTGCTATTTTTGACTTTTCTGAGCTAGATTTCTTAGCATTTCATAGGTGTGCTTTCAGAAAATTATGATTTGGGAGGTGTAGTTTGCTTTTTGGACTTTTCAGAGCTAGGATTCTTAGTCCCGCATAGGTGTTTGTTGTCTGAAAATTCTAGTTTGGGATGAGTAGTTGGATATTTCAGGCTTTTCTGAGCTAAAGTTTCTTAGTATTTCGTAGGTGAAGCTTCCACGTCAGTTTTAAGTTCACCAAGACATAAAAAATTTGAAGTTCAGTTCTAATTTTTCCAAAGAAGATAGGAAAAGTTATTCTATGATTGTGATTATTTTCTATGAAGATAAAAAGTTTCACTTTAATTCTAAATTTTCTTAAATTCAGTTCCGACTTTTCTCAAAGAGATGAAAAAATTTAAAGTTCAATTTAAAATTTTCTCAGCGAAGTCAAGGAAAGTTCAAGTTCTCTTCTGAATTTTCTCAATGAAAAAGAAATTAGTCATTGATCATTTCTATTTTTCCAAATAATATAAAAATTCTCCACTTTAGTTCAGATCTGTCTCGAAGAGATGAAAAATTTAAAATACTGTTCCAAATTTTTCAAAGAAGATAAAAAGTTCAAGTTCTCTTCGGAATTTTACCAAAGAACACAATTCAATTCTAATTTCTCCAGAGAAAACAAAAATCTTCCACTTCAGTTCTTTATTTCACACAGACATAAAGAAATTTAGAGTTCAATTCTAAATTTTTCGTGGGAAGATAGAAAAGGTACTACCATACTTTTGACTATTTTCATGAAATATAGAAGTTTATACTTCAAATTAATATATTTTCAACGAATTGAAGAAAAGTTCAATTCTCTTACTAAATTTTACCAAAGAACCCAATTCAATTCTAAGTTATCAAGAGAAAATCAAAATCTTCCACTTAAGATCTTTATTTCACAAAGACATAAAGAAATTTAAAGTTCATTTCTAAATTTTTCAGTGGAAGATAGAAAAAGTAATACCATACTTGTGAATATTTTCACGGAACATAAAAAGTTCTAGTTCGATTTTAAATTTTATCAACGAAGTGAAGAAAAGTTCAAGTTCCCTACTGAATTTTACCAAAGAACACAATTCAATTCTAATTTCACTAGAGAAAATAAAAATCTTCCACTTCAGTTCTTTATTTCACAAGGACATAAAGAAATTCAAAGTTCAATTCTAAATTTTTCCGTGGAAGATAGAAAAAGTAATACCATACTTGTGAATATTTTCAAGGAAGATTAAAAGTTGTAGTTCAATTTAAAATTTTCTCAACGAAGTGAAGGAAAGTTCAAGTTCTCTACTGAATTTTACCAAAGAACACAATTCAATTCTAATTTCTCCAGAGAAAACAAAAATCTTCCACTTCAGTTCTTTATTTTACAAAGACATAAAGAAATTTAGAGTTCAATTCTAAATTTTTCGGTGAAAGATAGAAAAAGTAATACCATACTTGTGAATATTTTCTCGAAGAGATGAAAAATTTAAAATACTGTTCCAAATTTTTCACAGAAGAGGAAAAAGTTCAAGTTCTCTTCGGAATTTTACCAAAGAACATAATTCAATTCTAATTTCTCCAGAGAAAACGTGTTCTTTGGTAAAATTCAGAAGAGAACTTGAATTTTTCTTCACTTCGTTGAGGAAATTTTAAATCGAACTAGAACTTTTTATCTTCCGGGAAAATATTTACAAGTATGGTATTACTTTTTCTATCTTCCACCGAAAAATTTAGAATTGAGCTCAAAATTTCTGTATGTCTTTGTGAAATAAAGAACTGAAGTGGAAGATTTTTTTTTTCTCTGGAGAAATTAGAATTGAATTTTGTTCTTAGGTTAAATTCAGAAGAGAACTTGAACTTTTTTATCTTCTGTGAAAAATTTGGAACAGTATTTTAAATTTTTTATCTCTTCGAGAAAATATTCACAAGTATGGTAATACTTTTTCTATCTTCCACTGAAAAATTTAGAATTGACCTTTAAATTTCTTTGTCTTTGGTAATTAAACAAATGAAGTGGATGATTTTGTTTTTGTCTGGTGAAATTAGAATTGAATTTTATTCTTTGCTAAAATTCAGTAGGGCACTTGAACTTCTATTCACTTCGTTGAGAAAATTAAAAATTGAGCTAGAACTTTTTATCTTCCGGGAAAATATTCACAAGTATGGTATTACTTTTTCTATCTTTCACTGAAAAATTTAGAAGTGAACTTTAAATTTCTTTATGTCTTTGTGAAATAAAGAGCTTAAGTGGAAGATTTTTATTTTCTCTGGATAAATTAGAATTGAATTGTGTTCTTTGGTAAAATTCAGTAGGGAACTTGAACTTTTCTTCACTTCGTTGAGAAAACAAAAATCTTACACTTCAGTTCTTTATTTAACAAAGACATAAAGAAATTTAGAGTTCAATTCTAAATTTTTTGGTGGAATATAGAAAAAGTAATACCATACTTGTGAATATTTTTCCAGAAGATAAAAAGTTGTACCTCAATTTTCAGTTTTATCAACGAAGTGAAGAAAAATTCAATTTCTCTTCTAAATTTTACCAAAGAACACAATTCAATTCTAATTTCACCAGAGAAAATCAAAATCTTCTACTTAAGTTCTTTATTTCACAAAGACATAAAGAAATTTAAAGTTCAATTCTAAATTTTTCGGTGGAAACAAGAAAAAGTAATACCATACTTGTGAATATTTTCCCGGAAGATAAAAAGTTCTAGTTCAATTTAAAATTTTCGCAACGAAGTGAAGAAATATTCATGTTCTCTTCTGAATTTTAGCAGAGAACACAATTCAATTCTAATTTCACCTGAGAAAATAAAAATCTTCCACTTCAGTTCTATATTTCACAAAGACATAAAGAAATTTAAAGTTAAATTCTAAGTTTTTCGGTGGACGTTAGAAAAAGCAATACCATACCTGTGAATATTTTCTCGAAGAGATGAAAAATTTTAAATACTGTTCCAAATTTTTCACAGAAGATAAAAAAGTTCAAGTTCTCTTCGGAATTTTACCAAAGAACACAATTCAATTCTAATTTCTCCAGAGAGAATAAAAATCTTCCAATTAAGTTCTTTATTTCACAAAGACATAAAGAAATTTAAAGTTCAATTCTAAATTTTTCGGTGGAAGATAGAAAAAGTAATACCATACTTGTGAATATTTTCCCGGAAGATAAAAAGTTCTAGTTCAATTTACAATTTTCTCAACAAAGTGAAGAAAAGTTCAAGTTCTCTTCTGAATTTTACTAAAGAACACAATTCAATTCTAATTTCACCAGAGAAAATAAAAATCTTCCACTTCAGTTCTTTATTTAACAAGGACATAAATAAATTTAAAGTTCAATTTAAAATTGAACTAGAACTTTTTATCTTCCGTGAAAATATTCACAAGTATGGTATTACTTTTTCTATCTTCCACCGAAAAATTTAGAATTGAACTCTAAATTTCTTTATGTCTTTGTGAAATAAAGAATTGAAGTGGAAGATTTTTGTTTTCTCTGGAGAAATTAGAATTGAATTGTGTTCTTTGGTAAAATTCCGAAGAGAACTTGAACTTTTTTATCTTCTGTGAAAAATTTGGAACAGTATTTTAAATTTTTCATCTCTTCGAGACAGATCTGAACTAAAGTGGAAAATTTTTATATTATTTGGAAAAATAGAAATGATCAATGACTAATTTCTTTTTCATTGAGAAAACTCAGAAGAGAACTTGAACTTTCCTTCACTTCGTTGAGAAAATTTTAAATCGAACTTTAAAGTTTTTCATCTCTTTGAGAAAATTCGAAGGTGAATTTAAGAAGATTTAGAATTATAGAGATAGTTTTATCTTCAAAGAAAATAATCACAACCATAGTATAACTTTTCTTAATTTTGGTGGAAAAATTAGAACTTAAATTTAAATTTTGTATGTCTTGGAGAACTCAAAACTGACGTGGAAACTTTACCTACGAAATACTAAGAAACCTTAGTTCAGAAAAGCTTGAAATATCCAACTACTCATCCCAAACTAGAAGTTTCAGACAACAAACACCTATGCGGGACTAAGAATCCTAGCTCTGAAAAGTCCAAAAAGCGAACTACACCTCCCAAATCATAATTTTCTGAAAGCACACACCTATGAAATGCTAAGAAATCTAGCTCAGAAAAGTCAAAAATAGCAAACCACTCATTCCCAAATCATAGGTTTCAGTCAACACACACCTACGGAAGGCTAAGAGATCCAGCTCATAAAAGTAAAAAAATAGCAACCCACACATCCCAAATCATAGGTTTCAGACACCACATACCTACGAAAGACTAAGAAATCTGGTTATGAAAAGTCGGAAATAGAAATTGCATACCTCAAATCATAAGTTTCAGACAACACACACCTATGAAATACTAAGAAACCTTAGCTCAGAAAAGCTTGAAATAGCAAACTATTCATCCCAAACTATAGGTTTCAGACAACAAACACCTATGAGGGACTAAGAATCCTAGCTCTGAAAAGTCTAAAAAGCAAACTACAAATCCTAAATCATAATTTTCTGACAGCACACACCTATGAAAGGCGAAGAAACCTAGCTCAGAAAAGTCAAAAATAGCAAATTAACCATCCCAAATCATAGGTTTCAGACAACACATACCTATGAAAGGCTAAGAAATCCAGCTCAGAAAAGTCAAAAATAGCAACCCACCCATCCCAAATCATTGGTTTCAGACAACACACATCAACAAAAGACTAAGAAATCTAGCTTAGAAAAGCCCGAAACAGTAATTTACATATCCCAAATCATAAGTTTCAGACAACATTCACCTACGAAATACTATGAAACGACTAAGAAATCTAGCTTAGAAAAGCCCGAAACAGTAATTTACATATCCCAAATCATAAGTTTCAGACAACATTCACCTACGAAATACTATGAAACCTGAGCTCAGAAAAGCCTGAAATAGCAAATTACACAACTCAAATCATAAGTTTCAGACAACACACACCTACGAAATACTATGAAACCTTAGCTCAGAAAAGCTTGAAATAGCAAACTATTCATCCCAAATTATAGGTTTCAGACAACAAACACCTATGAGGGACTAAGAATCCTAGCTCTGAAAAGTCTAAAACGCAAACTACAAATCCCAAATCATAATTTTCTGACAGCACACACCTATGAAAGGCTAAGAAACCTATCTCAGAAAATTCAAAAATAGCAAATTAACCATCCCAAATCATAGGTTTCAGACAACACATACCTATGAAAGGCTAAGAAATACAGCTCAGAAAAGTTAAAAATAGCAACCCACCCATCCAAAATCATTGGTTTCAGACAACAAACATCAACAAAAGACTATGAAATCTAGCTTAGAAAAGCCCGAAATAGTAATTTACATATCCCAAATCATAAGTGTCAGACAACATTCACCTACTAAATACTATGAAACCTTAGCTCAGAAAAGCCTGAAATAGCAAATTACACACCTCAAATCATAAGTTTCAGACAACACACACCTACGAAATACAATGAAACCTTAGCTCAGAAAAGCTTGAAATAGCAAACTATTCATCCCAAACTATAGGTTTCAGACAACAAACACCTATGAGGGACTAAGAATCCTAGCTCTGAAAAGTCTATAAAGCAAACTACAAATCCCAAATCATAATTTTCTGACAGCACACACCTATGAAAGGCTAAGAAACCTAGCTCAGAAAAGTCAAAAATAGCAAATTAACCATCCCAAATCATAGGTTTCAGACAACACATATCTATGAAAGGCTAAGAAATCCAGCTCAGAAAAGTCAAAAATAGCAACCCACCCATCCCAAATCATTGGTTTCAGACAACACACATCAACAAAAGACTAAGAAATCTAGCTTAGAAAAGCCCGAAACAGTAATTTACATATCCCAAATCATAAGTTTCAGACAACATTCACCTACGAAATACTATGAAACCTTAGCTCAGAAAAGCCTGAAATAGCAAATTACACACCTCAAATCATAAGTTTCAGACAACACACACCTACGAAATACTTAGAAACCTTAGCTCAGAAAAGCTTGAAATAGCAAACTATTCATCCCAAACTATAGGTTTCAGACAACAAACACCTATGAGGGACTAAGAATCCTAGCTCTGAAAAGTCTAAAACGCAAACTACAAATCCCAAATCATAATTTTCTGATTGCACACACCTATGAAAGGCTAAGAAACCTAGCTCAGAAAAGTCAAAAATAGCAAATTAACCATCCCAAATCATAGGTTTCAAACAACACATACCTATGAAAGGCTAAGAAATCCAGCTCAGAAAAGTCAAAAATAGCAACCCACCCATCCCAAATCATTGGTTTCAGACAACACACATCAACAAAAGACTATGAAATCTAGCTTAGAAAAGCCCGAAATAGTAATTTACATATCCCAAATCATAAGTGTCAGACAACATTCACCTACGAAATACTATGAAACCTTAGCTCAGAAAAGCCTGAAATAGCAAATTACACACCTCAAATCATAAGTTTCAGACAACACACACCTACGAAATACTAGGAAACCTTAGCTCAGAAAAGCCTGAAATAGCAAACTATTCATCCCAAACTATAGGTTTCAGACAACAAAAATCTATGAGGGACTAAGAATCCTAGCTCTGAAAAGTCTAAAAAGCAAACTAAAAATCCCAAATCATAATTTTCTGACAGCATACACCTATGAAAGGCTAAGAAACCTAGCTCAGAAAAGTCAAAAATAGCAAATTAACCATCCCAAATCATAGGTTTCAGACAAAACATACCTATGAAAGGCTAAGAAATCCAGCTCAGAAAAGTCAAAAATAGCAACCCACCCATCCCAAATCATTGGTTTCAGACAACACACATCAACAAAAGACTAAGAAATCTAGCTTAGAAAAGCCCGAAATAGTAATTTACATATCCCAAATCATACGTTTCAGACAACATTCACCTACGAAATACTATGAAACCTTAGCTCAGAAAAGCCTGAAATAGCAAATTACACACCTCAAATAATAAGTTTGAGACAACACACACCTACGAAATACTATGAAACCTTAGCTCAGAAAAGCCTGAAATAGCAAACTACTCATCACAAACTATGGGTTTCAGACAACATACATCTATGAGAGACTATGAATCCTAGCTCTGAAAAGTCCAAAAAGCAAACTATAAATCCCAAATCATAGGTTTCAGACAACACACACCAACGAAAGACTAAGAACCTTATATCCCAAATCATAGGTTTCTGTCAACACACACCAACAAAATACTAAGAAATCTAACTTAGAAAAGCCCGAAATAGTAATTTACATATTCCAAATCATAAGTTTCAGACAACATTCACCTACGAAATACTATAAAACCTTAGCTCAGAAAGGCCTGAAATAGCAAATTAGACACCTCAAGTCATAAGTTTCAGACAACACACACCTATGAAATACTAAGAAACCTTAGCTAAGAAAAGCCTGAAATAGAAAACTCCTGATCCCAAACTATAGGTTTCAGACAACGAACACCTATGAGGGACTAAGAATACTAGCTCTGAAAAGTCAAAAAACCAAAACAACAAATCCCAAATCATAGGTTTCAGACACCACATACCAACGAAAGACTAAGAAATCTAGCTTAGAAAAGCCCGAAATAGTAATTTACATATCCCAAATCATACGTTTCAGACAACATTCACCTACGAAATACTATGAAACCTTAGCTCAGAAAAGCCTGAAATAGCAAATTACACACCTCAAATAATAAGTTTGAGACAACACACACCTATGAAATACTATGAAACCTTAGCTCAGAAAAGCCTGAAATAGCAAACTACTCATCTCAAACTATAGGTTTCAGACAACAAACATCTATGACGGACTATGAATCCTAGCTCTGAAAAGTCCAAAAAGCAAACTATAAATCACAAATCATAGGTTTCAGACAACACACACCAACGAAAGACTAAGAACCGTATATCCCAAATCATAGGTTTCTGTCAACACACACCAACAAAAGACTAAGAAATCTAACTTAGAAAAGCCCGAAATAGTAATTTACATATTCCAAATCATAAGTTTCAGACAACATTCACTTACGAAATACTATGAAACCTTAGCTCAGAAAGGCCTGAAATAGCAAATTAGACACCTCAAGTCATAAGTTTCAGACAACACATACCTATGAAATACTAAGAAACCTTAGCTCAGAAAAGCCTGAATTAGCAAACTACTGATCCCAAACTATAGGTTTCAGACACCGAACACTTATGAGTGACTAAGACACCAAGCTCTGAAAACTCAAAAAACCAAAACTACAAATCCCAAATCATAGGTTTCAGACAACACACACCAACGAAAGACTAAGAAATCTAGCTCAGAAAAGCCCGAAATAGTAATTTACATATCCCAAATCATAATTTTCTGACAACACACACCTATGAAAGGCTAAGAAATCCAGCTCAGAAAAGTCAAAATAGCAAACCACCCATCCCAAATCATAGGTTTCAGACAACACATACCTATGAAAGACTAAGAAATCCAACTCAGAAAAATCAAAAATAGCAACCCATACACCCCAAATCATAGGTTTCAGACAACATACATCAACGAAAGACGGGACCGGGGGGGGGCCTTGGGGGTTAGGGGGGGCGGGGGGGGCGCCCGGGGAACCTTTGGGGACGGAGGGGTTCCTTCGGGGTTGGGGTATGGGGATCGGAGCCCTTTGAATCGGGGTAGGGTATGAGGACTCTTTGGGGTTGTGGTAGGGGACCTCACAACACTGTGCAAATGGAACTTGTGTATTATGACGACCACAGAGTTTCACCCTCAAATCCTCTTCTAAAATCACCTTTTAAATCATCTTTTAAAATGTCTCTAACTGTTTCGCCGAAATAATTCCCTAAAACGGTTTCGCCCAAATAATCCCTAATCGTAACTTCAGCGTATTCCTTTTGTTTTTGGCATCTCTGCGCTGTCACATTTCAAATTTCTAAGAAACCCTTTCCTACGTTAATCTCTTCATCTCATAAATGTTCCTAGCTACACTATTAAGGTTTCGTTAGAATATCAATTTATCTCTCCGACTTAAAGCTCAGTGAAGCCGTATTTAAAAATAGAATTTCTATCTCTTTAGACTCCCGCATAATTCCAAGATAACAAGTGATGTCAATTCTAATTCCTGACAGTAAAGATCAATGAAGCCCTATTTAAAAATAGAATATTAATTTTTTCTCTCTGACCTAAAGAACGTTTATCCCTCAGACCTAAGATTAAAGAAACCATAATGTTTCTTAATTTCCCCTTCGTGAATCAATACATTCAAGGGCGACTTGTTATGTAACTGGGGGGAAAACCATATGTAAGAAAGTCTCTGATTGGCTGAGAAAGGATATGTATCTGACTCGCTGATTGGCTGAGAAGGAAACACGTGATCTAACGGTTTCCCGTTATCGGATCAATAAAATTCCCAATCGATTACACAATCAATTTCTCGGAAATCCACTTCCCCTTCGATTACGCAATCAAGTTCTCGGAAATCCACTTCCTCTTCGATTACGCAATCAAGTTCTCGGAAATTCACTTCCCCCTCGATTACGCAATCAAGTTCTCGGAAATCCTGTTCCTCTTCGATTACGTAATCAAGTTCTCGGAAATTCACTTCCCCCTCCAGTCCTAGATCAAAAACATTGTTCCTGTTAGAATTCAACGTGCATGTACAACCTTCGTCCCAGAGTTATTACACATAGAAACATCAAATAAATCGACCTTGGAAAAAGAGGTCATTGACCGATTACGCAATCTTTCTCCCTAGGGACTCTATGCCCATATAAGGACTCCCGTCACGACCTCCTGACCCCTTTCTACTACTGTGACTAGGTAAAGCACAACAAAACACTATTGAAATATTCCAACTCCAGCATTTCAACAACAGAAATCCAAAATGAACTTTGAAAAATCAAGAGAATTTAACTGTTACAAGGTAAATCATAACAAAACACTACTGAAATAATCCAAGTCTTGCATTTCAACGAAAGAAATCCAAAATGAACTTTGAAAAATCAAGAGAATGTAAGTGTGACAAGGTAAACCATGACAAAACACTACTGAAATAATCCAACTCTTGCATTTCAACCAAAGGAATTCCAAAATAAACTTTCAAAAATCAAGACAATGTAAGTGTGACAAGGTAAACCACGACAAAACACTACTGAAATAATCCAACTCTTGCATTTCAACGAAAGAAATCCAAAATGAACTTTGAAAAATCAAGAGAATGTAAGTGTGATAAGGTAGACCATGACAAAACACTACTGAAATTTTCCAACTCTTGCATTTCAACGAAAGAAATTCCAAAATGAACTTTGAAAAATCAAGAGAATGTAAGTGTGACAACGTAAACCACGACAAAACACTACTGAAATATTCCAACTCTTGCATTTCAACGAAAAAAATCCAAAATGAACTTTGAAAAATCATGAGAATGTAAGTGTGACAAGGTAAACCACGACAAAATACTACTGAAATATTCCAACTCTTGCATTTCAATGAAAGAAACCCAAAATGAACTTTGGAAAATCAAAAGAATGTAACAGTGACAAGGTAAACCCCAGCAAAACACTACTGAAATATTCCAACTCTTGCATTTCAATGAAAGAAATCCAAAATGAACTTTGAAAAATCAAGAGAATGTAACAGTGACAAGGTAAACCATGACAAAACACTACTTAAATATTCCAACTCTTACATTTCTACGAAAGAAATCCAAAATGAACTTTAAAAAAATCAAGGGAATGTAACTGTGACTAGGTAAAGCACAACAAAACACTACTGAAATATTCCAACTCTTGCATTTCAATGAAAGAAATCCAAAAATTAACTTTGAAAAATCAAGAGAATGTAACTGTGACAAGGTAAACCACAACAAAACACTACTGAAATATTCCAACTCTTGCATTTCAAAGAATGAAATTCAAAATGAGCTTTGAAAAATCAAGAGAATGTAACTGTGACAAGGTAAACCACGACAAAAATCTACTGAAATATTCCAACTCTTGCATTTCAACGAAAGAAATCCAAAATGAACTTTGAAAAATCAATAGATTGTAAGTTTGACAAGGTAAACCACGACAAAACACTACTGAAGTATTCCAACTCTTGCATTTCAACGAATGAAATCCAAAATGAACTTTGACAAATCAAGAGAATGTAACAGTGACAAGGTAAAGCACAACAAAACACTGCTGAAATATGCCAACTCTTGCATTTCAACGAAAGAAATCCAAAATGAACTTTGAAAAATCAATAGAATGTAACAGTGACAAGGTAAACCACGACAAAACACTACTGAAATATTCCAACTCTTGCATTTCAACGAAAGAAATCCAAAATGAACTTTGAAAAATCAAGAGAATGTAACTGTAACAAGGTAAAGCACGACAAAACACTACTGAAATATTCCAACTCTTGTATTTCAACGAAAGAAATACAAAAATGAACTTTGAAAAATCAAGAGAATGTAACTGTGACAAGGTAAACCACGACAAAACACTACTGAAATATTCCAACTCTTGCATTTCAACGAAATAAATCCAAAATGAACTTTGAAAAATCAAGAGGATGTAACAGTGACAAGGTAAACCACGACAAAACACTATTGAAATATTCCAACTCTTGCATTTCAACGAAATAAATCCAAAATGAACTTTGAAAAATCAAGAGAATGTAACATTGACAAGGTAAAGCACAACAAAACACTACTGAAATATTCCAACTCTTGCATTTTAACGAAAGAAATCCAAAATGAACTTTGAAAAATCAAGAGAATGTAACAGTGACAAGGTAAAGCACAACAAAACACTACTGAAATATTCCAACTCTTGCATTTAACGAAAGAAATCCAAAATGAATTTTGAAAAATCAAGAGAATGTAACTGTGACAAGGTAAAGCACATCAAAACACTACTGAAATATTCTAACTCTTGCATTTCAACGAAAGAAATCCAAAATGAACTTTGAAAAATCAAGAGAATGTAACTGTGACAAGGTAAACCACAGCAAAACACTACTGAAATGTTCCAACTCTTGCATTTCAACGGAAGAAATCCAAAATGAACTTTAAAACATCAAGAGAATGTAACTGTGATTAGGTAAACGATAACAAAAAACCACTGAAATGTTCCAACTCTTGCATTTCAATGAAAGAAATCCAAAAATGAACTTTGAAAAATCAAGAGAATGTAACTGTGACACGGTAAACCACGACAAAACACTACTGAAATATTCCAACTCTTGCATTTCAACGAAAGAAATTCAAAATGAACCTTGAAAAATCCAGGCAATGTAACTGTGACAAGGTAAACCACGACAAAACACTACTGAAATATTCCGACTCTTGCATTTCAAGGAAAGAAATTCAAAACGAACTTTGAAAAATCAGGAGAATGTAACTGTGACAAGGTAAACCACGACAAAACACTACTGAAATATTCCAACTCTTGCATTTCATAGAATGAAATTCAAAATGAGCTTTGAAAAATCAAGAGAATGTAACTGTGACAAGGTAAACCACGACAAAACACTACTGAAATATTCCAAAGCTTGCATTTCAACGAAAGAAATCCAAAATGAACTTTGAAAAATCAAGAGAATGTAAGTTTGACAGGGTAAACCACGACAAAACACTACTGAAATATTCCAACTCTTGCATTTCAACGAATGAAATCCAAAATGAACTTTGAAAAATCAAGAGAATGTAACAGTGACAAGGTAAAGCACAACAAAACACTGCTGAAATATTCTAACTCTTGCATTTCAACGAAAGAAATCCAAAATGAACTTTGAAAAATCAAGAGAATTTAACAGTGACAAGGTAAACCACGACAAAACACTACTGAAATATTCTAACTCTTGCATTTCAACGAAAGAAATCCAAAATGAACTTTGAAAAATCAAGAGAATGTAACTGTGACAAGGTAAATCACGACAAAACACTACTGAAATATTCCAACTCTTGAATTTCAACGAATGAAATCCAAAATGAACTTTGAAAAATCAAGAGAATATAACTGTGAGTAGAAAGGGGTCAGGAGGTCGTGACGGGAGTCCATATATGGGCATAGAGTCCCTAGGGAGAAAGATTGCGTAATCGGTCAATGACCTCTTTTTCCAAGGTCGATTTATTTGATGTTTCTATGTGTAATAACTCTGGGACGAAGGTTGTACATGCACATTGAATTCTAACAGGAACAATGCTATTGATCTAGGACTTAAGGGGGAAGTGAATTTCCGAGGACTTGATTACGTAATCGAAGAGGAAGTGGATTTCCGAGAACTTGATTGCGTAATCGAGGGGGAAGTGAATTTCCGAGAACTTGATTACGTAATCGAAGAGGAAGTGGACTTCCGAGAACTTGATTGCGTAATCGAAGGGGAAGTGGATTTCCGAGAAATTGATTGCGTAATCGATTGGGAATTTTATTGATCCGATAACGGGAAACAGTTAGATCACGTGTTTCCTTCTCAACCAATCAGCGAGTCGGATACATATCCTTTCTCAGCCAATCAGAGACTTGCTTACATATGGTTTTCCCCCAGTTACATAACAATTCGCCCTTGAATGTATTGATTCACGAAGGGGGAATTAAGAAACATTATGGTGACTTTAATCTTAGGTCTGAGGGATAAACGTTCTTTAGGTCAGAGAGAAAAATTAATATTCTATTTTTAAATAGGGCTTCATTGATCTTTACTGTCAGGAATTAGAATGACATCACTTGTTATCTTGGAATTATGCGGGAGTCTAAAGAGATAGAAATTCTATTTTTAAATACGGCTTCACTGAGCTTTAAGTCGGAGAGATAAATTGATATTCTAACGAAACCTTAATAGTGTAGCTAGGAACATTTATGAGATGAAGAGATTAACGTAGGAAAGGGTTTCTTAGAAATTTGAAATGTGACAGCGCAGAGAAGCCAAAAAAAAAGGAATATGCTGAAGTTACGATTGGGAATTATTTGGGCGAAACCGTTTTAGAGAATTATTTCGGCGAAACAGTTAGAGACATTTTAAAAGATGATTTAAAAGGTGATTTTAGAAGAGGATTTGAGGGTGAAACTCTGTGGTCGTCATAATACACAAGTTCCATTTGCACAGTGTTTTGAGGTCCCCTACCACAACCCCAAAGAGTCCTCATACCCTACCCCGATTCAAAGGGCTCCGATCCCCATACCTCAATCCCGAAGGAACCCCTCCGTCCCCAAAGGTTTCCAGGGCTCCCAGCCGGCCCCCCTGAACCCCCAAGACCAACCCCGGGTCCTCGGGTTCGGTGATTGAAGGTTAGTGTAAAATATGCGTTTGGGGGGATGGGTTGCTATTTTTGATTTTTCTGAGTTTGGGTTCTTAGTAATTCATAGGTATGTGTTGTCTGAAACCTATGATTTGGGTTGGGTGGTTTGCTATTTTGACCATTCTGAGCTAGATTTCATAGAATTTCGTAGGTGTTTGTTGACTGAAACTTATGATTTGGGATATGTAAATTACTATTTCGGGCTTTTCTAAGCTAGATTTCTTAGTCTTTCGTTGGTGTGTGTTGTCTGAAACCTATGATTTGGGATTTGTAGTTTTGCTTTTTGGACTTTTCAGAGCTAGGATTCATAGTCCCTCATAGGTGTGTGTTGTCTGAAACATATAGTTTGGGGTGAGTAGTTTGCTATTTCAGGCTTTTCTGAGCTAAGGTTTCTTAGTATTTCATAGGTGTGTGTCGTCTGAAACTTATGACTTGGGGTGTCTAATTTGCTATTTCAGGCCTTTCTGAGCTAAGGTTTCATAGTATTTCGTAGGTGAATGTTGTCTGAAACTTATGATTTGGGATATGCAAATTACTATTTCGGGCTTTTCTAAGTTAGATTTCTTAGTCTTTTGTTGGTGTGTGTTGACTGAAACCTATGATTTGGGATATAAGGTTCTTAGTTTTTCGTTGGTGTGTGTTGTCTGAAACCTATGATTTGGGATTTGTAATTTGCTTTTTGGACTTTTCAGAGCTAGGATTCATAGTCCCTCATAGGTGTTTGTTGTCTGATACCTATAGTTTGGGATGAGTAGTTTGCTATTTCAGGCTTTTCTGAGCTAAGGTTTCATAGTATTTCGTAGGTGTGTGTTGTCTGAAACTTATGATTTGAGGTGTCTAATTTGCTATTTCAGGATTTTCTGAGCTTATGTTTCTGAGTATTTCGTTGGTGTTTGTTGTCTGAAACTTATGATTTGGGATATGTTAATTACTATTTCGGGCTTTTCTAAGGTAGATTTCTTAGTCTTTTGTTGATGTGTGTTGTCTGAAACCAATGATTTGGGATGGGTGGGTTGCTATTTTTGACTTTTCTGAGCTGGATTTCTTAGCCTTTCATAGGTATGTGTTGTCTGAAACCTATGATTTGGGATGGTTAATTTGCTATTTTCGAATTTTCTGAGCTAGGTTTCTTAGCCTTTCATAGGTGTATGCTGTCAGAAAATTATGATTTGGGATTTGTAGTTTGCTTTATAGACTTTTCAGAGCTAGGATTCTTAGTCCCTCATAGGTGTTTGTTGTCTGAAACCTATAGTTTGGGATGAATAGTTTGCTATTTCAAGCTTTTCTGAGCTAAGGTTTCTTAGTATTTCGTAGGTGTGTGATGTCTGAAACCTATGATTTGAGGTGTGTAATTTGCTATTTCAGGCTTTTCTGAGCTAAGGTTTCATAGTATTTCGTAGGTGAATGTTGTCTAAAACTTATGATTTGGGATATGTAAATTCCTATTTCGGGCTTTTCTAAGCTATATTTCTTAGTCTTTTGTTGATGTGTGTTGTCTGAAACCAATGATTTGGTATGGGTGGGTTGCTATTTTTGACTTTTCTGAGCTGGATTTCTTGGCCTTTAATAGGTATGTGTTGTCTTAAACCAATGATTTGGGATGGTTAATTTGCTATTTTTGACTTTTCTGAGCTAGGTTTCTTAGTCTTTAATAGGTGTGTGCTGTCAGAAAATTATGATTTGGGATTTGTAGTTTGCTTTTTAGACTTTTCAGAGCTAGGATTCTTAGTCCCTCATAGGTGTTTGTTGTCTGAAACCTATAGTTTGGGATGAATAATTTGCAATTTCAAGCTTTTCTGAGCTAAGGTTTCATAGTATTTCGTAGGTGTGTGTTGTCTGAAACTTATGATTTGAGGTGTGTAATTTGCTATTTCAGGCTTTTCTGAGCTAAGGTTTCATAGTATTTCGTAGGTGAATGTTGTCTGAAACTTATGATTTGGGATATGTAAATTACTATTTCGGGCTTTTCTAAGCTAGATTTCTTAGTCTTTTGTTGATGTTTGTTGTCTGAAACCAATGATTTGGGATGGGTGGGTTGCTATTTTTGACTTTTCTGAGCTGTATTTCTTAGCCTTTCATAGGTATGTGTTGTCTGAAACCAATGATTTGGGATGGTTAATTTGATATTTTTGACTTTTCTGAGCTAGATTTCTTAGTCTTTCATAGGTGTGTGTTGTCAGAAAATTATGATTTGGGATTTGTAGTTTGCTTTTTAGACTTTTCAGAGCTAGGATTCCTAGTCCCTCATAGGTGTTTGTTGTCTGAATCCTATAGTTTGGGATGAATAGTTTGCTATTTCAAGCTTTTCTGAGCTAAGGTTTCTTAGTATTTCATAGGTGTGTGTTGTCTGAAACTTATAATTTGAGGTATGCAATTTGCTATTTCCGACTTTTCATAACCAGATTTCTTAGTCTTTCGTAGGTATGTGGTGTCTGAAACCTATGATTTGGGATGTGTGGGTTGCTATTTTTTGAATTTTCTGAGCTGGATTTCTTAGCCTTTCGTAGGTGTGTGTTGACTGAAACCTATGGGAATGAGTAACTCAGATTATATTATTATATAAACTAAAGTATCATATTATTATTATACTGTGGCATCTTTCATTATGAAAAACCTAACAGCCTTCTTGGGTGTGTTTCTATAATACATAAGTACTAGTATATTTTCTTTCAAGAGGGCACAGACTAATGCTACCAAATTTATGTGTGTTTTTAAGCTAATTGGTGATGGTGGAATTTATAGGAAGGACGTAGAAAGGGTGTAATTGATATGGAGCAGGGGGAGGCAACTGTCCCCTTCGGACCCAAGTTTGCCCCCCAGACCTCATTTTGCCCCCCGGCTGAAATGTCGTTTCTGCAAAAAAAAATCTTGTCAAAACTAAGATAAGCCTACATAATTCAGGCATTCAGAGAAACAGGTCAGTTTTCTTTTGTATATATTTGCCTCTCTGGTCATTTATGGCTCATTTTTCTATTTTCACTATCATTTTCACTTGATTTAGAACACTTGGATCCAACTTTGCCCCCCCCCACCTCAGGATTTTGACGAAATTACGCCCCTCACGTAGACATAAGCAAGATCTTTTATATAAGCTATTAAACATCTGGCTAGACACATGCGATACCAATACCCCCAATAACAAACAGCTCACGCCGATACGCGTCGTATAAATACGCCCGATACTGATACAGTGAGTAGCCCTTTCTCCAGGGAGTATGGAGGGTTGTATCATCACCAAAACCAAAGATATTCGACCTTTGAACTATGTTGAAAAAAATGGCCTTCTCAAAATTGTGATTGGATGACTTTGGGGGGAGGGGACCTTCAGGGAGGGAAGGGGGGCTAGTTGCCTTCCAGTGTTTTTGGTCACTTCAAAAGGACACTAGCAAAGTTGATTTCCGTTCGAATGAGCTATTATACATCTCTCTGTGATGTTCTGGCACCCCCTAGCCCTGCTAAAAAAAAACGGGAGACGTATCAGTGCTACAACAGGGAAAAAGTCATTTTCTTTGTTGTTCAAGGAGGGGGACTGTAATTTCTCTGTACGTGGGTTTTGACCATGGTGATTCTAATGGTACACTTTTCATTCTGGTCTGACGCCACTTACGAGGGGTTTCAGGCTTTTTTTTTGAAATCATCATAAATTTCTTCTCGCCATAAAATTTTACTTTTAAGACGAACCAAAATAATAGTCACCATTCCTCAATCAGTGTCAGATGGCAATTTGTTTCCACTAGGCAGTTTTTTCATAAACATGGTATTTGACTTTTGAGTTTTACGAAAGAAATCCAAAATGAACTTTGAAATATTAAGAGAATGTAACTGTGACTAGGTAAAGCACAACAAAACACTACTGAAATATTCCAACTCTTGCATTTCAATGAAAGAAATCCAAAAATTAACTTTGAAAAAACAAGAGAATGTAACTGTGACAAGGTAAACCACAACAAAACACTACTGAAATATTCCAACTCTTGCATTTCAAAGAATGAAATTCAAAATGAACTTTGAAAAATCAAGAGAATGAAAGTGTGACAAGGTTAACCACGACAAAACACTACTGAAATATTCCAACTCTTGCATTTCAACGAAAGAAATCCAAAATGAACTATGAAAAATCACGAGAATGTAAGTTTGACAAGGTAAACCACGACAAAACACTACTGAAATAATCCAGCTCATGCATTTCAACGAAAGAAATCGAAAATGAACTTTGAAAAATCAAGAGAATGTAACAGTGACAAGGTAAAGCACAACAAAACACTGCTGAAATATGCCAACTCTTGCATTTCAACGAAAGAAATCCAAAATGAACTTTGAAAAATCAAGAGAATGTAACTGTAACAAGGTAAAGCACGACAAAACACTACTGAAATATTGCAACTCTTGAATTTCTACGAAAGAAATCCAAAATGAACTTTGAAAAATCAAGAGAATGTAACTGTGACTAGGTAAAGCACAACAAAACACTATTGAAATATTCCAACTCCAGCATTTCAACAACAGAATGCAAAATGAACTTTGAAAAATCAAGAGAATTTAACTGTTACAACGTAAATCATAACAAAACACTACTGAAATAATCCAAGTCTTGCATTTCAACGAAAGAAATCCAAAATGAACTTTGAAAAATCAAGAGAATTTAACTGTTACAACGTAAATCATAACAAAACACTACTGAAATAATCCAAGTCTTGCATTTCAACGAAAGAAATCCAAAATGAACTTTGAAAAATAAAGAGAATGTAAGTGTGACAAGGTAAACCATGACAAAAAACTACTGAAATAATCCAACTCTTGCATTTCAACGAAAAGAAATCCAAAATGAACTTTGAAAAATCAAGACAATGTAACTGTGACAAGGTAAAGCCCGACGACACACTAATGATACATTCTAACTCTTGTATTTCAGCGAAAGAAATTCAAAAATGACCTTTGAAAATCAACAGAATGTAAGTGTTACAAGATAAACCATTACAAAATACTGCTGAAATATTTTAACTCATGCATTTCAACGAAAGAAATTCAAAATGAACTTTGAAAAATCAAGAGAATGTAAGTGTGACAAGGTAAACCACGACAAAATACTACTGAAATATTCCAACTCTTGCATTTCAACGAAAGAAACCCAAAATGAACTTTGGAAAATCAAGAGAATGTAACAGTGACAAGGTAAACCACAGCAAAACACTACTGAAATATTCCAACTCTTGCATTTCAACGAAAGAAATCTAAAATGAACTTTGAAAAATCTTGAGAATGTAAGTGTGACAAGGTAAACCACGACAAAACACTACTGAAATATTCCAACTCTTGCATTTCAACGAAAGAAATTCAAAATGAACTTTGAAAAATGAAGAGAATGCAACTGTGATACGGTAAACCACGACAAAGCACTACTGAAATATTCCAACTCTTGCATTTCAAGGAAAGAAATTCAAAATGAACCTTGAAAAATCTAGGCGATTTAACTCTGACAAGGTAAACCACGACAAAACACTACTGAAATATTCCAACTCTTGCATTTCAAGGAAAGAAATTCAAAATGAACATTGAAAAATCAAGAGAATGTAACTGTGGCAAGGTAAACCACGACAAAACACTAATGAAATATTTTGACTCTTGCATTTCAACGACAGAAATTCAAAATGAACTTTGAAAAATCAAGAGAATGTAACTTTGATACGGTAAACCACGACAAAACACTACTGAAATATTCCAAGTCTTGCATTTCAGTGAAAGAAATTCAAAATGAACAAAGGAATTTCAAGAAAATGTAAGTTTGATAAGGTAAACGACGACAAAACACTACTGAAATATTTCAACTCTTGCATTTCGCTAAAGTAAATCAAAGATGAACTTTGGAAAATCAAGAGAATGTAAGTTTGAAACGGTAAACCACAACAAAACACTACTGAAATATTCCAACTCTTGCATTTCAACGAAAGAAATTCAAAATGAACTTTGAAAAATACAGAGTATGTAACTGTGACAAGGTAAACCACGACAAAACACTACTGAAATATTCCAACTCTTGCATTTCAATGAAAGAAATCCAAAATGAACTTTGAAAAATCAAGAGAATGTAACTGTGACACGCTAAACCACGACAAAACACTACTGAAATATTCCAACTCTAGCATTTCAACGAAAGAAATCCAAAATGAACTTTAAAAAAGCAAGATAATGTAATTGTGACAAGGTAAACCACGACAAAACACTACTGAAATATTACAACTCTTGCATTTCAACGAAAGAAATTCAAAATGAACTTTGAAAAATCAAGAGAATGTAACTGTTACAAGGTAAACCACAACAAAACACTAATGGTGGGAGGGGTAGCCAAAAAGTTGGGGTGATGGGGCCCTTTTGTGTCTCAAAATGCGTAAATAAAAAAGTATTAAAAATGGGGGGCCCTTTGGGGGCTCGGGGAGGGGGCTTTGGGGGCCCAAGAGGCCTTTGAGGGTCCGGGGGCATTTGGGGGTCCGGGGGCCTTTGGGGGCCCGGGGGCCTTTGGGGCCCTTTGGGGTTGGGGGGCCTTTGGGGTTGGGGTATGGGGACCTCACAAGGTTGGGTAGGGGACCTCACAACATTGTTCAAATGGAATTTATGTATTACAACGACCACAGAGTTTCACCCCAAATCATCTTCTAAATCATCTTCTAAAATCATCTTCTAAAATGTCTCAAACTGTTTCGCCCAAATCATCGTCTAAAATGACTCAAACGGTTTCGCCTAAATCATCTTCTAAAATATCTCAAACGGTTTCGCCTAAATCATCTTCTAAAATGTCTCAAACGGTTTTGCCCAAATCATTTTCTAAAATGTCTCAAACGGTTTCGCCCAAATAATCCCTAAAAGTAATTTCTGCGTCTTCCTTTTGTTTTGGCATCCCTGCGCTGTCATATTTGAAATTCCCAGGAAAAAATTTCCGCCTTAATCTCTTCATCTCTAAAGTGTTCCTTGCTACACTATTAAGGTTTCGATAGAATATCCATTTATCTCTCTGACTTAAAAATCAGAGAAGTCGTATTTAAAAAAGGATTTTTCTATCTCTTTAGACTCCCGCATAATTCCAAGATAACAAGTGATGTCATTTTTAATTCCTGACACGAAAGACCAGAGAAGCCATATTTAAAAATAGAATATTAATTTATCTCTGTCACTAAAGACCATTTATCCCTCAGAACTATAGACCAAAGAAGCCATATTTGTTTCTTAATTCCCCTTTGCGGATCAATACATTCCCCACCGATTATGCAAATCAATTTCTCAGAAATCCCCTCCCCCCTCTTTTCCTAGATCAATACTTCTCTTCCCGTTAGTGCGCATTTGCAATCTTCTCCCCAGAGTCATTGCACCTAGACGAACAACAACAAATCAATTGACCTTGACCCCATTAGACTCGATCGATTATCCTTGAATAAATTATGTTAGCTTGGCGTTACACTCAATTATAGATGGCAGCAGTGGTGTCGCCCGGGAGTCATTGTGCCCTTCCTACTAAAGTTTAAAAACATTAGGGGATAACCCGCCTCCTTGGCATACTCCACATCGAACACGAACATCCTCTTGGATAGTAACCCCGTTCATGGACATTAACCCCGTTACCATTCGTTAATCATTCTCAGATGGCAATTGTTTTCACTGGGCAGTTTTTTTCAAAACGATTTTTTTAACTTTTAGTTACTATGGGCTGTGGCTTGCTCTTTACTAGGTTGCAGCTACCGCTGTAACCATGATGCCAAACAGTCGAGAAGTTTACTGAATGTACGATCTGATCAAACCAATTTCATAACCACAGGGATAAATGTCGGGCGACCGAATGCATTGGACTTTTATAATTTCGGCTCTATATTTGCACATTAGGGGGGTGGGGGTAAGGTTACGTTGAATTAGGTTTTTAACCCCTTTCTGAGATTTGTTTTAACCCCCCCCCCCTTAATGTGCAAATATTTAGCCCAAATTATATTATTATATAAACTAAAGTATTAGATTTTCATCCTGCTATGGCATCTTTCATTATGAAAAACCTAACAGCCCTTCTTGTGTTCGTTCCCTTAATAAACAAGTATCAGTATCTTTTCTTTATAGAGGGTGCAGACTACTGCTAACAAATTTCTGTGTGTTTTGAAGCAAATTTCTGAGGGTGAAATTTTTAGGAGGGCGTTGAAAGGGGGCAGTTGGTTTAGGGCCGGGGGGCAGCTGCCCCCTTCAGACCCTAGTTTTCCCCCCTGACCTCATTTTGCCCCCCGAGCTGAAATTTAGTTTTTGCAAAAAAAATCTTGTCAAAACTAAGATAAGCGTGCATAATTCAGGCATTCAGAGAAACAGGTCAGTTTTCTTTTGTATATATTTGCCTCTATGGTACTATATGGCTCATTTTTCTATTTTCACTATCATTTTCACTTGATTTGTAAAAATTCGATCCACCTTTGCCCCCCCCCCCCCACCTCGGGATTTTGACGAAATTGCGCCACTCACGTAGATATGAGCAATATCTTTTATATGAGCTATTAAACATCTGTCTAGACAAATGCGATATCAATACCCCCAATAGCAATACGCTCACGCCGATACGCGTCATATAATTACGCCCGATACCAATACAGTGTGCAGCCCTTTCTCCAGGGAGTATGGAGGGTCGTATCATCACCAAAACCGAAGATATTTGACCTTTGAACTATGTTGAAAAAAATGGCCTTCTCAAAATTGTGATTGGATGACTTTGGGGGAGGGGACCTTCAGGGAGGGAAGGGGGGCTAGTTGCCTTCCAGTGTTTTTGGTCACTTCAAAAGGACACTAGCAAAGTTGATTTCCGTTCGAATGAGCTATTATACATCTCTCTGTGATGTTCTGGCACCCCCTAGCCCTGCTAAAAAAAAAAAACGGGAGACGTATCAGTGCTACAACAAGGAAAAAGTCATTTTCTTTGTTGTTCAAGGAGGGGGATTGCAATTTCTCTGTACGTGGGATTTGACCATGGTGATTCCAATGGTACACTTATACTTTTGATCTGACATCATTTTCGAGGGGTTTCAGGCTTTTTTCGAAATCATCATAAATTTGTTCTCGCCATAAAATTTTACTTTTAAGACGACCCAAAATAATAGTCACCATTCCTCAATCAGTGTCAGGTGGCAATTTGTTTCCACTAGGCAGTTTTTTCATAAACATGTTTTTTTACTTTTGATTCTAACCGTGTTAAAGTGATCATAGTAAATTCTCCCAACAGACTAATGAGACTTACTAAGGGGGCTGGGAGGGGGATTATACGGGGAGGGTACCTTGTAAATCTCCAGTAAAGGGTTTTGGACCACAATTATTGCAATGGTACCGTTTTATACTTCTAAGCTTTTCAACTTAAGAAGTGGCACAAAAGGTGCCGTTTTTTTTGCTATTTGGCAGCTACGAATGGCAAAACTGATTTAAATCACGTAGAAATGAGCAATAGCTTTCAAATCAGCCATTAAACATCTCTCTAAGAAACTCTGGCAGTCTACTAACCCCTAGATTTTCCACTTGGGACATGGCATTAATAGTGCAATTGTTAGGGTTATTTGGCAGTTGCAGTTGGTAGAGTTTATAAATATAATGTAGATATGAGAAATAGCTTCTATGTGAGCTATTAAACATCTATCTACGATGTTTTTGTATCCCTCTAGCCCTACCCCTTGAGAAATGGCACATAATGTGCCATTTTGTGCCATATGGCACTTACAGTTGGTGGAATTTATAAAAAGCACGTAGATGTGAGAAACAGCTTTATAATGAGCCATTAAGCATCCCTATATGATGTTCTGGTAAACCGCTAGCCCTGGAAAAAAAAAAAGGAGAAACAAAAGGGAGACAGATCATTGCTACCCATACAGAAAAGTGATTTTTCTTGTTTTTCAAGGTTTGGGACTGTAATTCCCGTGAATGAGTTTTTCGACTATGCTGCTTCCAATAGTATACTTTTCATCTTTGTCTTACGCGATTTTCGCGAGACTCTAGGCTTTTTTTTCGAAATCACTCTAAATTTCTTTTCCCAATAAAATATTGTTTTTAACACAGATTGAAGTACTACGGAACGTTCCTTAATAAGTGTCAGATGGAATTTTTTTTTGAACCTGGCAGTTTTTTTCTAAACACGTTTTTTAACTTTTGGTTACTATGGGCCGTGGTTCGCTCTTTACTAGGTTGCAGCTGCCGTTCCAACCGTGGTGAAACACGTACCTCAGTTGAAAAGAAAATTACTTTGGGGGGGGGGGTTAACTGTTGAATTTTATTGTGGGTGATATGGTGGTTAGGAGAGGAAGGGTAAGCTGTGGAGGTAAGGTTGGGCATGGGGGCGGGGGGCTAGGTAGGGTTGGTAGTGCAGGGGGAGAGGGAAGTTGAGTATTGAGGAAGAATGGAATTGTTGCTATTTTATTTATATTTTATATTTTTGTATTTTTATTTTATTGTTATTTTTGTTTTGATTTAATTAAATAATTAATTTAATAGGTCAGTAGTAACTTCGACTTTAGCAGGACCGCACACCTTTGTAGGTTTTTCTTCAATGTGAACGTGTTGCGTATTTTATTTAATTATTTGTGATTGTTCAAAAATAAAAATTTGAAGTATTTTACATAGTTCAATTAATAAAGATTTGCCCACCTTAATTAACTAATACTTTGAAGCGTATAAACTTGAACTATTTTAGTAATAAGTATATTAACACGTAGCTGATATATTTAGCTGTTCAATGATATATACATTTTTTTTTCAATTCCTATTTAGTAACAAGCTGTTAGCTTACAGGATTTTACTCATTGAATTACCATTTTTTTTTACCCAGTTTACGGCCAATTTCTATCAAATTAAATATAAATTAAAATTTCGGAATATAAAATTAAAAACGCACAAAAATTAAATATGAAAGCAACTTTTTCAACTGAAAGTACATGTCAATATTCAAACGAATAAAAATCAGCTTGTATATGAGGGAGGCTGGGACACAATCAACCCTTGCTCTTTATCTTAGTGTTTCAGGATCGGATTCTCTCACAAGCAAGGAATCTGGTAACGAGTTATAAAATTTTTCTTACCACTTATCTTGCCTCTTTACTTCTTCGTTCTCTACATTTACTTCTTAAAGCTCTAAAATGTGGTTTGGTTGTTTAAGAAATACAGCATAGATTTCTAACGAGAAAACACCATTGCCCCCTTTCTTTGATGTGACCAATTTGATAATCTGTGCTCATTTATTTGTTTTTATCTTTCAGTGTATACAAACCAAATTTAATTTTTGGCACAATGAAATTTTCTCTTTTATGGGGCGTTATAGATTGTTTTGTTCAATACTTACGATAATCAAACACGACTTGGCCTGGTCAGTAGATCTTTTGATAGCTTTCGCTTGATATTTGTGAATCATTTAAGAGTGTATCCTCATTAAAAAAACATGATTTTGTTCAATTTAACACCTGCACACTTACGTATGCACATATACCCCCCCCCCTATAAAATTTTACCCCTCAGATTTCAAGAAATGCCATTTTTTACCTTTTCATTGGAAAATATGTTTTTGGTATTCTCAATGACAAAAAAATCCCCCCTCCCCTAAATTTTGAAGAATAGATTCTTCTTCCAAATTTTTCGTGAACTGGTTAATATTCTTATATTGAAAATTTCCCGATTAAAAAGTGCTAAGAATTATATCATTCTCAAGGCAGGGCCAGTCTATCTTACTTTTTTTTACGTAATTAGTAAAGACAAACGCAATTTGAGTCAATATATTACCCACCTAACATGGTAAAAGGTATTGCTTTACTGCTATTGTATTACTGGGTAATTTGATATCATGTGCCTTTTTACATTGTCCTGCGTGCTTTTTTATGGTGTTATAATACTAACTTAAACGTGGTAGGGATATATTTAGTATATTGAACCCGGATTTCATCTTTAAGCTGTTTATCCACGAAGTCTCATTTTAGATCGTGATTTTTCAAGCAATTTTATTTCAAAAGGGAATTCAAATTGTCATTTCAATTGCTAACAAATTTCTGGTATTTAAATGCCATCACGAACCAAGCCGCTCAGAGGCCCATTCCATAAGCTCGTAAAAGGGACAACAGCAAAAATTTCGAAAGATTATATTAAATTAAAAAGAAAGAAAAGAAAAGAAAAAAAAAAGATAAAAAGGAAAAAAGAAGATAATAACAAAAGAAAATAAATACTAACGTATATCTTCAATCTCTGAATCATGGTTCCTCACCCCCCTAACAAAAAAGACTTTAATTTTTTTTTTAACAAATTATTATATTATACAAACAAATATTATAATAATCATGCAAATCATTATTTTGTCGAAAAAAAAAAATAAAAAACACAGATGGACACACTTCATAAAAACACTGGTAAGTAAAAACAGCAGCCTGGTAGTCACAAACTTGTCCCACGTCCATCACCTTTAACATCCTAAAACAAGCCACTGTATTATTAGTTTCTTTAGCGTACTCCCCTATCAAATGGACTGCCTTATTTTGTAATACCTGTACACGCCTAAAATTACCAAAAAAATTGCTAGGCCATAACACACAGCCGTACGATATATAGGGCCTAATAATCGCATGATAAAGAAGCAACATCACCCGACCTGGTGCGAAGTGCTTCAGTCGACGTGTAATTTCAATGCCTCTTGCAACTTTTGATGCCACAAGATCACTGTGGTGTTTCCATGACATGTTGCAGTCTAGGTAAAGACCTAGCACAGAACCTTGCGGAACACCCCAATTTACAAAATACGGGCTAGACGTTACACTATCAATTATAACCTTTATTGACCTCCCCTTTAAAAAAGAATCAAACCAATTCAAACAAGCCCCTTTAACCCCTAAAAGCTTTAATCTATTTATTAAAATACTAAATTAAACATATCAAATGCCTTTTTAAAATCTATAAAAACAGTGACAGGTATTTTTCCACTATCAAGACACTGATTCACAAAATCACATAGGTGTTGCACCGCATGTGTAGTTGAGTTACTTTTACGGAAGCGAAACTGAGTATCACTAAGGATACCATGATGTGTCAAATACTGGTTGAGTCGGCGATGAACAACTTTTTCAAATATTTTCGAGAAAAGGGGAAGGATGGAGATTGACCTCTAGTTCCCAATATCAGATCTTGAGCCACCTTTGTAAAGAGGAGTAACCTTGGCTGTCTTGAGACCTTCAGAAAGATTCCAGTTTATAGCGACAAACTTATTATATGAACAATACAAGGCAGAAGATAAACCAAAACTGATTTAAAAGCTCGGATGTTCCTTCCATCTATCCCCGCTGAATTGGAGCTCATGCTTCCAACAATTTTAAGTAGTTTATCGGTGGTACAACTCTCAAACTCAAATGCTAATCTTTCCCCTCTATCATCTTGAGACTCATACTCACGGTAGGATTCAGTACTCTGGTTATTTTCCTGTTGAACTGTTTGACTAATTTTAGAGAAATAAACTGCAAAATGTTCCGCCAATTGGAGGATCAGAGGATCTTGAAGTGTAGTCCCATCTACCTCTATTGAGAGAGGCTCACAACGGCTCTTCTTTGATATCATCTCCCCGATGATCGTTCAGGTTTCTTTCGAGTTACCTTTGGTCTCAATAAATTTCTTTTCAAAATAATCCTTCTTTGCTCTTCTTTTAAGGGAGTTTACCTGGTTACGGGCAATCCTGAATTCTTAAAAATTTTCACCTTTTTCTCTCCTGTGATACCGTTCATAAAGATGATTCCTTTCCTCTATTTCATGAACAATTTCAACTTTTATCCAAAGTTTCCGGGGTATATCTTACCCATCTTTAATAACTTTTAGACGATATATTGTTACGTAAATGGGTTGTACAATCGAGACGAATGTGTCATACGCATAGTTTACATCACCCGCTATTTCCAGAACAGGAACCCAGTTAAGTGCACTCAGTGCCTCTGCAAATTTATCCAAATTAGGCTTTTTCAAATGTCTCACTTTCCTTCCCTTTCCTTTGCTTCTAGTTTTTTGCACACAAGTAATCCTCGCGATAACTGGGAGATGGTCAGATCCGGGATAAATACCCGCATTAGCATAACTGGTACTTAGGCACTAAGAGCTGACAAAAACGCTATCAATCAAAGTAGCTGAATAACTAGAAATCCCTGTAGGTACGCATACCAACGAGTAAAGATCATTAGCAACCATGTAATTAAAAAAATCTCAATTATCACCATTCAAATCTAGCAAGTTAAATTTAAAATCACCCATGAAGATAAAATCTAAACCACTATGGGACATACCAGACATTAACAGACCAAAAGCATCAATAAATTTGCCCAAGCGTGTGCTAGGCGGCTTATACACACGGCAAATAATTATTTTTTTCTTTTCAATTTCTAATTCAACAGAAAAACTCTCACTCTTTCCTTCAGTCCATACTATCAAATCATCTCTTATGGAACAAGTCAAGTTCATCCTTACCAAAAATCCTAGGCCGCCACGATTCAGAGACTTTCGATTTTTACCTCCAACGAATAACCCGGAAAAACAAATGACGAAAGAGACTGGTCTGTACTAATAAATGTTTTGCAAACAGCATTTAAATCAATATTCTTTGTACAATCTTCAATAAACTGCAGAACATCAAGATACCCAGTAGTCAAGTGGCAATTCCACGAACGCTTCCATTATCAACTTTTTTTGCTTTGTAAGAAATTGACAACTGGGGTGCTCGAACTAGAAAGTTTAAGAAGCTTGAACCGATTGAAACTCTTGATCTGGTTCACAGAAAATTCCACCAAACCCATCTGTTCCTTTACGATACTTAGTATAGAAGAGTTCAGATCAACACTAGGTTTTTGTTTAACACCCAGGAAATCCAGATTTTCTGGCAGCGAATCCTCCTTTAAGTCATCAACATCCACTTCAACACTCAAAATACGGGATTAAAAAGACTCCTTCTGACTTTTCAGACCTTTTAGCAGCTTTTCAATTCTTGCACATTTGGGATTCTAATCAATGCTAATAGCATCATACACCTCACTCACAATCATTTCTGCACTAGGAGACTGCTTACTACTCTGTCCACTTTTCTCATTTACTTTTTCTGAATCTCCGCTAGAATACTATTTTTTGTCCGCAGTAGCTCATCTTCAGTAGCAGCTAGCTTTTCAAATAAATTTGTAACAATGCTAGCCCCTGGAATTACACTACTCTGGGATTTTGGGATGTGTTGTAAATAAATATCGGGAAAGCATTCTAATTCATCGAATGCTGACGGAACCTTCTTTTCCTTCGACAGTTTCACCGTAACCGCATGCTGATCATAGTCCAAAAGATTTGACTGTAAAACTCGTGTGTTCCATAACAAAATACTTTGAACTGATCCAATTTATTCCTCCCAGCTGATTTGCTGATACCAATAATATACACAGGCCATAGCGGATATCGAGCAAACTTTGCCAGGGCCAAATCTCCTACTCGGAAAGACATATTATCGGAAATATGCTTTTATCCGAATCAAAATATTCAATTAAAAACGTAAAGTCTCCAAAATTAACTATGATTAATGGAATTCAAAATGAATTCCTTAGTACTTATGCATAAATCAATCACTTGCTCGTCGGGATTAAAAGAACCTTTTCTGTTTATTTCTTTTTTCCCTTTATTTCCTTCCTTCTCTTTTCGTTCCTTTTTTTTAACTAATGTCTATCTCAGTTGCGAAAGATGAAAAATTGTCTGAATTTACGAGATACGAATGTTCAACTTATCTCAGTTTCAACACATGCATAATTTGCTGATCCATAAGTTGAAAGATGGCTTATATCCAGATTACAAAACTCACAGAACAAGTTTATCCTTTGAACTCAGATGGCACCTTCGATTCCTGAATCTCAACTGAAAACAACACATTTTTTTTTTTTTGGTTGAGGACACACAAATATTTCCTTTTTTTATCAAAGTATTTGTAATTGCCAATTGGGCATCAGCTGTGTGTAACACGATTTATCAAATTACGAACAACATCTTAAACATTACACGTTGGAGGACTAAGAGGGTAATCCCCCTCCAATGCAAAGCAATTTTAATCGTTTAAGGTTAAACATACTCTTTGTTTGTATTAGTTTTAAAAATAAGTTTTTTTCAATCAAGTAAAGACCTCGATCAAGCATTATAACGATTCGAAATATATATGAAAAGAGATTCTACCCCTCAACCACTGCTCTTTACACTGAAGTTTTACTAGTGCTTTTCTGAAAGTGTTTAAAGCGTATCAAATATAACCCGTTGGTAACCAGAAGTATTTTATTTTCTAACTGCCTCTCAAAATATATGACCCAAAAATTGTAGTGCTAAAACCAAATGCCAGCAATTAGCCATTTCCAATAAATGGAAACTTTCAGGGTACGTTGAATTAACTCAAACAACCCTGTGTGCATCATGTTTGTTAAAAGGACATATCTGCAATATCTCAGGAACGGTTAAAGCTATTAAGCTGAAACATTCAGGGAATATTGACGGGTGTTCAACTAATAAAAAAAAACAAAAAAAAAATACTATTTGAACCAGGGTGATCAAAAACACATATCTGCAATACCCCAGGAACGGCATTAGCTTGAAACTTTCAGGGCATTGTGAAGAGGATTTTGAACTAAATAAAAAAAACACCATATTGTCAAAATGGCGTTCCTGCAATAATCCAAAAACAGCTTTCAGCGCATGATGAGATAAATCAAAACACCACTATTTGCTTAGAAGTTTTTAAAATGGCGTATGTGCAACATCTCAGTAGCAGCTAAGGATGTTAAGTTACAGCCATCGATTAAATTTTTTTACCACCCATGTCGACAAAAGGACATATCAGCAATATCTAAGGGACGGTTAAGGCCTACAAGTTGAAACTTTGAATTAATGGTTTAGAGGGTGCTGAACAAAATCAAAAGCTGTTTTATGCATCCAATTGGTCAAAAGGACGTATCTAAAAACATCAGAACGGATAACGGTATTTAGTTGAAACATACAGGGCAAGTTGAGGGGAATGTTGAACTAAATCAAAAGACGCTATGTGCATCCATGTTTTCAACTCTGACACTCCTACAATATTGCAAGAACAGCTAAGGATATTAATTTGAAACTTTCAGTGCATGTTGAAATAAATCAAAACAAACTATGTACTTCTAGGTGACCAACCGGATGTATCTGCAATATACCAGGAGAAGTTAAGGATACTAAGCTGATACATTCAGGGAACGTTGAGGGGAATATAAAACAAATCATAAGACACAATATGTAGGCTACCCAGGTTGTCAAATGGGCTTATCTACAATATTTCAGAAGCTTCTAAGAGCATTAAGTTGAAACTTTATGAGAGTTGTGAGGAGGGGCGGAAGAAAACCAAAAGACGCTGTGTGCATCAAGGATATAAAATAAGCACTTTTGCAATATCTCCAAAACGTCTAAGAGTATTAGGTTGAAATTTTCAGGTAATGTTTCACTATTAAGGCCAAACCAACTTACTAAGGATATTTGAAAATACCGTTGATAAACAAAGGCAACAAGTATACCCTAGACCACTTCCAGACCCTTTTTTGGCATGTCATCTACTCCTGGTACTGAGGTCACTTTTTTAGTGAACTAGTCGCTGACGTTAATTGATTATAATTGACTCAAGAGTTGCGATTAGAAACCAATAAGTATTGGAAATTTCAGTAGACTACGGGAAATATGAAATATTGATTACAAGGTTCGACCTTGGACTTTAGCAGATGAAGTTAAATGAAAGCTTTTAGTCTTACACAGTTTGGAAATAAAAGATGACTCGTTTTGTATCTAGAATTTGAGGGGTATAAACCCCGATAAATCTCACTTTAACGTATGAAACTTTGATATATCAAACAAGCATATCCATGAAGATGGCATACGAAAACTGTCCCATCTCACTGTCAAGGCTTATAATAAAAGAGCGATTCAGTTGGTTTGGTCAAGTTTTATGGAGACAGTTGGCGATTTTCTTTTTCTTTATTTTTTTTAGAAATCCAATTAGGGCACCGTAAGCCGAAAACAGAATACTTTCAAACGGGATAAGCTTACAAGAAAAAATTCAGCGAAATGGGAGGTTCAACTAAGGAATAAAGAGTTCAGCCGTAAATATTCGGTAGAGTAGAAGCGTGAGCAGCTGTTTTGACCTCAGGCGGCTAGCATTCGCGTATCAGACCTCTTTTAATTGACTTATTACATTGATTTGATTTCTGACAAGCTGTTATAGCAAGCTGAAGCTATTGAAGTACATGGAGAATTACGTGCGCCTTAATCTTTTTCGGAAATCCGGTAAACCATGACAACTTAGAGCATTGACGCCGGAACTTCAAGACTCATGAAAACAGTTAGGAAAAACAGCACATCTGTGTCAAAAATGTCTTGAGTCTCAAATTTCTAGTCGCTTGTCAAGCATAGCGCCTTTTTCACAGAGAGGAGTTTATTTCATCCGCAACATCCGTTTTCGTTGATGACTTACGGATAGGTCAAGACCTAAGGATATTACGGTGACAGATATGGAGATTTAAAATAGACCTTTTGATAAACACTGTCCCGCTTCTCAAGATAAATATGATTTGTCGCACTACAAACGACTTTTATCATTGTCTATTAAGATGTGTGTGCGTCTCAAAGATAATTTCTGATTTATCACTGTCCTTGTTGTGAAAATTTATAAACTCCAAGGGTCAGGACTCGATAAGATACAGGAATAACAATTGATACAGGGACACAATTGGTTTGGTTTACCTCAAAATTCATGCGGAGCTAGTTAAGCACACACTATCCAATTTGTATATAAGACCACTGAACGCGGTAGGCGAAGTCAACATGGGCACATGTGGTTATGCTCTGAAGGGGCAACACTGTGTGCCATGTAAACAAAACAACCAGCAATTCAATCAATCGATAGCTTTGTGAGAATCACAGGTTATATAATTATCCAGTAAGCTTATCGCAGATCATTTCTGGTCTTCGTTCTCGGTGCGAACAAAAAGCTCCTCCCACTTCTTCGTGCAGTTATGGATCAGTGGGTTTGCGTCTATCAATGAGAAATGGTTGCAACAGGTTTGCCACCCTGACCTGGAATAATTTACTAAATCGGAGAAGAAAAATTTACTAAATCGTATTTGTTTTTACTAAATGCTGCAAGAAAATTTTTGCGCGTGTGGCTATGCCGCACGCCCATCTTTAAGTATCGATTTTTACTATAGGAGGATAATCAGCATGATTTTGCTAATCTTTTTTTCCTTTTTTCTTCTTTTTTTTCTCTTTTCCTTTTTCTTTCGTTTTCATAGTATGATTGAATATTCCAGAAACCCTACAAGTTCAATAATCCTTTCTTTGTGTGTATATATATATATATATATATATATATATATATATATATATATATATATATATATATATATATATATATATATATATATATATATATATATAATGTTACATTTCTACTTACTTTTAATTTCTCTCAGCTGGCTCCTTTTTCCTCAATAAAAATTTTCAAACTGAGGAGATTCACCTAATGACCTTGGGTGGTTGGCTTTTGTTTTGATTCCAATAGATTCCCAATCATCACAAATCCAAGTGTCATTATAGCTTCATTTTTAGTTGGTAAGATTTGATACACAGAAAGCTGATTTTTTCGACCTTTAGATGCCGGAAGCGAAGTGTCTGCTTATGAAAATAGGTGACTGCTTGTTTGTCTCTGAGACAGACAAGCAAAATTGTAAATTGTAAAACAGACAAGCAAAGATTGTAAATTGTCATATGTTTACGATAATTTTTTCCCCTGAATTCATGGAAAATAAAAAAAAAAGTTTTGTTTACTATAAACCATGACTTTTTACTAGTTTTTATTAGATTTCGGGAAATTTACTAGATCCTCTAAATTTACTAGATTTTTTTTTACAAGATCTAGTAAAATTCTACTAACGGTGGCAACCCTGGGTTACAAAGTGCATTATTCGTAATAGCGGGTTTCCACTTGTTTCCGATTGTTTCGCGTCTGACTTGTCTACCCGTGAAAAGATCTGATGCCGCTTATGTTTCTACGTTCTCTGGAGCACTCGCACCCCGGTCCGGATTTTTATAATGGGTGAGATAGGGAATGATCATACTGGATAATTATATAAACTGTGGTGAGAATTAAGCATATCGTTCCAAGTTAATAACACGCGGTATGGAGTGGTTTTCCATCACAATATTTCAGTGTCTGTTCTTAATTAAACTTAAGAAACTAAGTTTTTCCACGAAAGTAAACAGCAATTTCATAGCTTACATTGAGCAGAAATCAGATTATATACGATTTAAAACCTTGAGCGAGTTGAAATGATTATAAATGAAGAAACGAAATTTAAAACAAATTAAAATTTGAATGAATATACAAAATTGAACTCTAAGCGAAGAAAAATTACCACAAAAAAAGAATGGCATTGCTTAAATTAAACAATACCATCCCAAAACGCAAGATAATCCCTCAAATGCAACGGGTGTAATATGTGCTTTACTAAAAACTAAATGAAGACTCAAATACACGAGGCATATTTATAAGCTACAAGCAAGGTCTTATTCAGGGGTGGGGAGTTAGGGGGTTTTACCCCCCCCCCCCCCCGAAATGTTTGTCTGACTCGTAAAACGTAAGGAAAATGGATAAAAACAAATTTGTTATGCGTTTTGAGGGTTTTAAGCAACAAGCAAGGCCATGTCCAGGGGAGGGGAGTTAGAGGGTTTGACCCCCCCCCCGTCCCCGAAATGTTTATCTGACTCATAAAAATGTAAGAAAAATGGATAAAAACAATTTTTTGTGTGTTTTTTAGAGTTTTTTGTAATACCCCCCCCCCCCCCAAAAAAAAAATCCTGATGTAAAACACCCTCCCCCCTCCCCCACCCATAAAAAATCCTGGCTACAAGTCGGCTTAAAAACAAGCATCTCGTAAACTAGTCCAGTATACTCGATGTACTCACATCTTCAGCTGCTTCTAAAAACGCTTTTGAGTAAGTTGAACTCTTGGTGACTGTGTACGCCACTAAGTGATTTTTGATTGAATTAGCTTGTTTACCAGCCACGTGCACTAACGTTACCTTGTACACAAGTTACTAGCAGCATTGGTCTTTTCAAGATCAGTTGATGAATCAACAGTTCGACGAATTACTGGGAATGATAGGCGAAATTTTCTCAAACCAGGAAACGATAATGAGGATGGCAATCCCAGTAACTACAAAATAATGAGCATGGCAATCCCTGTAACTACAAAATTAAAAATGCCATTACGCTATTTAGCAACTGGGGATTTATTAAAGGTCTCACTTTTACTCGTGTGAACTTCATTATCAATGTGTATTTCTTTATTAGTCAGATATCATGCGAGACACATATTTGTTAAGTTCAAAGAACATAAAGCAAGATATTTTTATGACCACCTTTCTCTCATATATCGTAAAAACAATTGATCCATAGCTTGAAATAAACCAGGGGTCGTTTGCGTACTATGTACTAGATTAGTTATACCATAGAGGTCAATTACATGTTCTTGGCCTAAATCTGTTTCCGTATATATATTCTGAGCGTGCGTTTGTTAGGGAGAGTCTAGTGGTACAGTCAAAACTCTCCAAAAGTGACCCCGCGTACCTCAGCGCCTCTAGAGGGTAAATGTTGTACTACTTAATCGCTCCGAGCCAACAAATTAAATTTAATACAGCTTTTACGGAACAAGTATAATCACCTACGGAACTTGTGATTTATGCGCCAGGTTCGCATAGATATGGAATCGTCTCCGGAGACGCGGATAAAGGGTCACTTTTTTTGGGTGGAGAGGATAGGTTTTGTCAGTACTTGTTCAGTATGTGTTTATACTTTGAGTTTCATATCTGTTACAATGAAGATGTTCTGATTTGCTTGTGACTCAGAGTCACAGTATTATGTGACTCTGATTCTGGACCTTGTTTATTCCTGTACTACTGAAAAAAAAACATTTTTGTACAACTACTGACTTTACGTCATTAACAAACGAATGGTTATATTGTAAATTATTTGGAACATACATTCGAGAAGGCTTTTCCTGGTGTCTCGTTTCTTAGAGATTTGGCCATGTATATGTCAACGAGAGCCCGGTCCAGGGAGGGCTTTTGGGACTAAGGCTAGTCGTGGGAAAGGATTCATTCCCAGGCATGGTCGCCGTCGAACAACCAATAGCTGGAACTTCCGTTCCAGGAAAGTTATACTCTTGGTCAACTTCTAAAGTCAGTCCATATTTCGCCTTCGTCTTAGCTAGTTGTTCTTGTGCTGCCTTATTTTCTCTGTGTGTATTCTCACGCTATTTAGTAAAGACCATGCACCGACGTTTATTGACTATCTTCGAATTTACGTAAACCGTTACATCAGCCAATATAAAAGGGCATACAAATAAAGAACTAGACAGAGGTTTACAGAGTGGTGGCAAGCGGTTAAAACTAGTGGAGCAAATATGACTAGTGGAAAACCTCAAAGTGACCTTTGAATGACCGTTATAAGTACTTACGACGATATCTTACGCTAAATATTGGCAACATATTGAAGAGCTATTTCGCCCGCTACCAAAATTGCTTGTGATATTGAGCTGCAAATACTGCAAAAGACTGATTAATAAGACATTGAAACGTTACGAGCTATTGAACTTTCTTCTATTCAAAGCGCCTTCTTGAAAAACACGTTCTTTTAAGTGAACATTTTGAAATAGGCTGTTATACAATGCCTAATATGGATTTCCTCGCGATAGCTTCTACCTACTAATTCAAATTTCTACAACTGAGAGTCTCCGGTTGATTTCTACCTTCGCTTAGCCATTCTACGTTTGGTGATCTTTTTACCTGATTTTATACATTCGACGTGTGATCTACATTTGACAGTTTCAAACAAAAATTTTACATTTTTAATTCAAGTGTCGAAAATTAATTCTCAATGGTGACTTCATTTAATGCTAGTAATTTAATTAATACCAATTGCAGGTGGACTTAAGACAAACTACCTTTCGTAAGTGATTTAACACGGTTAAACAACCCAGTAAATTTTATTAGACATTTTTTGCTTGAAGTGAAGTTTATTGCCCAAAATCTAGCATCCGTAATTAAAGAACGGTGTTTAAAACCAATATTTAAATTTTTAGAGTAATTGCTTTTTCAAATTTTGATCTCAATATGTCAGTTTTTATTTCTATACTTGATCCTGCGGAAATTTGATACAACAAAAAGGTTGCTTTTGATTTTGTAAAACAGTGGAGGATAAATGGCATATTTCCACCTCTTTTATTTGACTCAGATGATCCTGTTTTCGATCAAGATGAACTTTATGATTACCTTCAAAAGATCAAGACATGGGTCTCAACAAATCCTCTAACTCTCCTGAGCACCACCCCAATTAATCCTCCAATAGAACAGCCTCAACAGTCCCAAGTAATAGGATCGCTAATTGACCCTTTTTCAGTAATTACGCCACTCACAAAGACAGAAAGTGGAAAAATAGTTGAGTTTGTTTCTCAGTTACAAAAATTTCAGTTGTTGTTAAATTGGTCTGATTCAAGAGCTTACAGACCGCGTCAATTTTGGCCAATGGTTTGCTTCGCCTTTTTTTCGCGGATCTGGATCCCTCGATTATAAATTTGTCAAGTTTAAAACGTGGATTACTTGTAGCATATACCCCAGGCAAAATAGTTGGCAAAATGGTTGCAGAGTCTGTAGGCGTGGTTCAATTTAAGGATGAAAGGGTATATCTATTCTATAGAAGGATGCAAAAATTAGGAAGGTCATGTAGGGTGTCCTTAGAAGTCAGTGATGATGGTGCAGTCCTTGGAAGATTTGCTCTTAATTTATTCAAGGAGGGGATCTGACCGTCCTACAAACGGTATGTGTTAGAGTATAGAGCAGAAATTTTTTGTTTAGGTGATGCGTACAAGGTTGCAAATAATATGAACAGATAGAACAGATAGTGGGGGAAGGAGTAGGAACCTATCAGGAGGTTCTACGAGTCACCCCTGCTGCCATCTACAATTTGGTTTAACGCCGACAGGTTATAATTTATTCAAGGATTATCGATCCACGAACGAGTCAATGACCCCTATTTTCAAGGTCGATTTATTTTTTGTTTTCAAGTGTATTGACTCCGGGGTGAAGTTTGCACATGCGCATTAACGGTGGGGGGGGGGGAATGTATTGATCTATAACTCGTGATGGGACACCATATATTGGCATAGAATACTGAACGAACAACGTGCTGCCATCTACAATTGAATCTAACGCCAAACGGGACGCCATTTATTCATGGTTTATTAATTTCTAATGGATGATGTCAAGGTCGATTTATTTGTTGTTGTTGTTGTTTGGCCAGGTGTAATGAAACTGGGGGTGATTTACATAATCGCTAGGGGGAATGTATTTATTCAGGACTCGACTAGGGGAACTAAATTTCCAAGGTCAATTGATTTGTTGCTGTTGTTTGTCCAGGTGTACGCTAGGGAGAACGTTTTGATCCAAGAGTGGGAAACAGGAAGTACATGCCTCCTTCTAAACCAATCAGAGAGTCGGTTAAATATCCATATAAGCCAAAAAGATGGCTGGTTAAAAAATGTTTACCCCATTACATCGCAATTTGCCCTTGAGATTTCATATATAACGGACATGCGTTGTGATTAAATTATCAGAAAGTTCCAAGACACAATTGCCAAATACTATAGCAATAATAAATTTTCTTTGGTTTGTCCAAAAACATTCTATTACAACTTTAAATTATTTTAGCTAAAAGTGTTGTTTTCCCCAACATTGATGGACCACACAGAAACGATCTGAAGGTTTTTTTAAATTGATACATGCTGCTGTTGACAACAGTCGGACTACAACTAACTGTAAATCATACGTGTCCAATGAATAAGTAGTAGTAGTAAAAATTTTCCCATAGATCTATCTAGTACGTTAACAAGAACAACAAAAACAATATTTCATGGTCATTTATTTGACATGCAAACTCTATTTGTTCAACATGAACAACATGAGAATGACACTTGTTCAACAAGAACAACAACAACAAAAAATGACACTTGTTCAAACATGAAAACTCTATTTGTTCAACATGAACGACATAAAAAACACTTTCTGTACAACATTTATTATAAAAACACTTCTGTTCAAACATGAACAACAACAACAACAACAACAACACTTATTGTCATAAAAAGCACTTTTTGTCCAGCATCACTTTTTGTACATTAGCACACTTTTTGTACATTAGCACACACACACACACACTATTGTACAACACTTAACACTTGGAACACTTGGAACATGGACTTAAAAAAAATAGCACAGTTGAACATTATGAATTTAATACCCTCCACCCTCCGGAGCCGAAGGCCGGCCGCGGGCGGGACCCCCCACCCCCCGGGAGCCTCGGGGCCGAAGGCCGGCCGTGGGCAGGAGCCCCCCCCCCCTGGGGATCGAAACAGTCGAATAGTCGTCGTCGTCGTCACTGCAGATGAGGTTGGGTCAGTGGTTGGGTTAAGGTGGTTAGGTTGGGTTAGTTAATTTATGAAAGGGACTGGGTTAGTGGTTAGGGTTTGTGGTTAGTGGTTAGGTTAATTTATCCAGACCAAGTTGATTACGATAGTCTATGCATTCAACTCGGTCTGAAATACGGTAGTGGCTATGTGGCAGTACACTTACACCATTCTCGAGCACATAGACTTGGTCGGATATACATGACATTGCATTCTTTTCCACTCTTACAGCATAATTCCTATAGTTTAAAGAGCAAATTGTAGGCACTTTTGCTATCGGCACTAAGCTACTTTCTACACAGTCTCTGTACACGCGCATGTTGAAATTGCTCTTTACAAAATGTGTGGGCACCCATTAACACGCCTGCTTTACATCCCCATTATGTGTTTCTACGCAATAAACTTTAGGACCCAGGAACACCCCCCTGGATATCAAATCACTCCCCGTCTCTGATTTTAACATTAGTAGTTGGTTGGGGGCTTGAAGTTTCACCAACTCGGGGTAGACGGACGGCTTCCAGTTGGTGAAATCCATCCGCGAGCTGATGTGTTCCCCATTTTCTAAACCCCCCAATAAATCCTCGGTTTTTACCTTTAACAGCAGAGAATATGTATCCCCATAGTAAACTTGAACTTCCCCCTCTCGTGGCCATTGCACCTTGCACACATTGTAAAAAAACGACAACATGAGCTTTTTGGAAATTTCAAGTACTGAACTACCTCCTGCTATATTTTTGTTCAGTACCGCATTTATCTTTTTCCTGTGTAGAAGAAACATGCCAGCCTCTATGCTCGTGAAAGTTGTAAAATTGGGGTCGGCAATAATCCGTGCACACTCTTGAGGGTCAATCACGACGTCGCAGCGAGATCTGTTGCGTATGCTTTCAAACATTTTGCCAAACGCTGAATTTAGAATGATTTTGTACATGTCCTTCTCTACTTTTCTGTTTGCCCTAGAATGTTTATCAACAACGATTTCAAGAATCGTTTTTATATATGGTGTCTGACTGAATTGCAAAATTTTATATATATTGGTGATCTTAAAACCATTGTTCACTATCCAATGCAATAAAGTATGGTGAACAACGATGTTCTCCTTAGGGTACAAATATGCAATCAGTTTTTGCTTGGAGGGGTTCGAGTGCTTTTTCCATATCCTCAACCAATGATTGATTGTAGGGGCTCAGTGAGTCCCTGCTCACTGGTCGATTGATACAGGGAAAAACAAAATCTCTGGCTGAATCATGAAGCGCCAATGGAATGTGTCCGTCAATTTCAAAGAACCACCCTTGTGGCCCATTGTCCTCGACGGTGGTAATGTCGGGGAACTCACAAGGATTCTCAAGCCATTGATAGTTCCCACACGGCAAAGAGTAGTGAGACATTGCCGAGGGGTACAATGAGTTCATGTCCAAGAACACTGCATTTGACTTTGCACCGGTGTTGCTGTTTTTTCCGCTTGGATCGGTTGACAAAACGCGATCCCAATGAAAAATATACCCTCCTCTCATTAATCTTTCAACAAAAAGATGTTGATCAATATCGGTGATTTGACCTATTTCCTTCCTAATAATTTTTTAAATTAAGTCCATCACCAAATGTGGTGTGGAAAAATTATAACCTACATCTAGTCCGAACCCTGAATAAATTTGGTCTTTGTTCTTGCAGACTATGTCCAACAGAGTTAAAACGTCACTGGCCAAGTACAGTCTACAATAATCCCATCCATTATTACAATTCCCCTTAGACCACACCTTCTTGGCAAACTCATATTCCTCGGCTGTGCATTCACTGTTGGTGAGTGAATTATAGAAAGCTTCAATTGGAGGTAGTTTCACCTCGCTTAAGCGAGCGCCAGAACAGTAATAGTCGTATGTGTATACACCCTTACAGGTCAATAGGTCATACATTTCACTGTCTGGAAAGTGCTGTTTAAGCAAAGAAAAACTATCAAAATTGTCGCTTTTCTGCACTTGAATCAATTGACTCAATGCCTTGGGGAAAAAACTAAAGGAATCTAAAAACCTGATTTTATTCCAACACGTATGCCCATTATTTACTACCTGCCATTTCAACTCGAGAAGCATCAACTTCTCGGCCGATTTGGGAATGATGTTATAGGTAAATGAATTATTTACCTATGGACTATCTACTCCCCCTCCCTCCCTCTGCATACTTGCCAGTGCCGGTAAAATAAATTTTAAATCATAATTTGAATTATGAATAAAAACTGGAATAAAAAACTGCTGGCTAACATTTATGTTACACGATTGATGCGCTACCCCTTCAAAATTACTACCCCCAGAGGATATTTCCTGCCACAAGTGATTGTGTTCTCTGACTTTCCCCGTCCCCCCTCTTTTCCCTTTAGTCCCCTTATCCCCCTCTTCTAACTCCCCCTTACAAACCCAACATATTTTTTGATTTTTAATCGCGAGACGATCCTCTGTAGAAAACACGATAGGGTAATGCGTATTTCTCAAACGAGAAATAGCGCCATTAGCTGTGCCAATTAATTTAGTCAGAGCCCTGATCATGCACTCTCTCTCATCCAGTGTTTCTACTATTTCTAACAACTGCATAGTGTTAGAATTGTCTCTTTTTGCGTTGGCGTAGGACACTGCAATAGCTTGATGTTCTTTGATTCGGTTTGGAAATCGAGGATCGTTCACTTCCACCAGCTTCGCTTCACAACCCAACGAGATTTTGTTGCTCTGGAGGAGAGTGTTTTGGAAATTTTTGAAAGATAAAATGGCCCTATCCCCTGAAACCGTTTCCACTGACTGGTAACCAAACCGTCTACAATGCGTCATCTTATTTCGCAACTTAAATTATTTCCAAAATTAAAACAAGCATGTCAGACAGTAGACACGAGTCCCCCAGGTCTCATCTTTCCCCAGAACTTTACTAAAGTCTGTAATTGGATTGACATGGCTAATTGAATTGGCTAGGTCACTAGATGGTGGTGTTGACAACAACCCAAACCCAGTGTTTAACCAATTCAATCGACGGACCTCTTACTGGGAACACCACCCCCTTCTGTTTAGAACGAACCCCATCTTCAAATTCAGTTTCATACTGAACCACAGTAACGCCGATATTTAAATGGGCATTGGCCCTTTCAACAATATCAATAGACCTTAAAGTTACTGGGTATTTCCCCTCTAAACAAGTGAAATCTACAATGGGGAAATTGGACCCCTCCTTCCCATGTACAGCCCAGTGATCTAAATTTGTCTTGGTAGCGTCATCTGCTAGAGGCTGAAATGCTGACATGAGGAAAGCGTACTTGAAACATTTTTGAGCTGTTTCAAAACAGATCCTCTGGACACACCGACAACCTACTAGATCAGGATTATATTTTAAAACTGTATCCCTCTCAGACCCACCTGCCCCTCCCTCTTAAAATAAAATCTTTCTTAAATTTACAGATATTAACGCTTAAATTTTCAACATAAAGAACTACTGACCTGCTCCCGTTTACTCTATAATTCTCGAGATGCGTAAAAATATGACCTATTCACTCGGAAAAAACACCCTCAAAATTTTCTAAATTTGGATAGATCACTCGCATCTCGGTGTGTACATAATGATGGTATACCTCACTTTTTCCCTCATTTAAATAAAACACCTTTAAAACAATAGAAACCTTAATTTAATCCCTCCCTCCTCCCCACAACTGAATTTGGTTCTCTAGCAGTGCACGAATTCTATCTACATAGTCATGAAAAATTTCTACAGGGTCAAACACAAAATTACCACACAAAAGCGAATAAAATGGGTCACCAAAGGTTGCAGTGTAGACAACTATTATATTTAAAATTGTGTTTGACAGCTGAAACTCGGGAAATGTCGTAAATTGGATATTACCCACCTCCCCCTCTTGTATATTATTATTATCAACACCCCCACCCCACCCCCTCTTGTATATTATTATCATCACCCCTCCCCCACCCCCACCTCATCTTGTATATTATTATCACTACCCCCTCACCCACATTGTTCAATAATAGGGCTATGGGAAGGCACTTCATTCGATTGAAGTGTAAGTATGTTATCAGGGGCTAGAGGAGGGTTCCCTGTTAATTCCCAGGTAAAATCTTCTAAAATTTGTAGTGTTTTTGGACTCAAGTCTCCCAAATCCTGCCCAACTGTGCTATTATCAACATTTAAATAAAAATCACTTAAAAAGTCATAAATGTTATCAGGAATAAGTTCAAGTGAATTAACGCTGACCTGCTAAAGATATTTTAATTTTGTTGTTGTAAAGCCCCATAGGCGCTTCCTCTCCCTCTCCAACTGACGATCAGGGGGGAGATGGCGAGTATGGAACTAGACCAACCTATAAATGAAAAAATAGCTTATTTTCAAAGTGTCTAAATCACCCCTACTCTTTTTTTTTAAATTGGATTATTATTATTCTAAAAAAAACGTGCTGCTTATCAGTAGCATTTACTTCTCTCTACTCTATATATATATTCTGAAAATTCCAACTTAATACAATCTAAAGGATGACAGTAGAGGACAAAGTACCATTTTGCAGAGACGTATAGGAATTACCATGCTATTTGCTTAGACGTATAGGAAAAACATTTCCTGAGCATGTACTTATGGATTTGCTTGCCTTATGTTCCTTCCTATGCTATTCTAAGGGCTTATGTTCCTTCCTATGCTATTCCAGGAGTTTATGTTCCTTCCTATGCTATTCTACTGGTTTATGTTCCCTCCTATACTATTCTATGGCCTTATGTTCCTTCCTGTGTTATTCTATGGGACCTCTACAAGGGATTAAAAACATGCTTTGAAACTACATCCTATTTGCTTATGTCCCGTTGGTACCTTTCCAAACAAAGTGATAAAAAAAGAAAAAAAACACGTCTTGCTTACCTTTCCAAACGAGCGGGGATTCCCCACCGGTTCCTAAACATTGCAAAAAAGTGAGCAGTATGAGCGGGGATTCCCCACAAGTTTGTTTCAACTCCAAGTTTTTCAACTAGACTGTTTTTTGAGCCAACATCCGTTTTATTAGGGGCCAATCAGAGACATTGGAGGCTGCTCAATATACGATAACTCGACTGGTGATTGGTTAAAAATAAAAGGAGTGATTTTTTATTCGTCCTTGAGATTTTGTATAAAATGGCCATACCTTAAAATTAAATTTTCATTGTAATTTAACATACTATTGATAATACATTAGAAACAATTGACATTGAGACAATGGATACATCAATTTATAATGTGAGTACAGCTTACTAAATTTCTTAATTTATTTACAAATAAAATCGTTTTACCACCCCACTAGTAAATTCAAATTTCAGGGAGACATAGCCCCCCCCAACAATACAAACCTTACAATATGATGAGGATACTCACTAGAAAGCGTAAAGTACTCTCTTTTTTCTATTGTGTAAATAAAGGCCCTTCCTCTCCTGCTCTGTTTACAAGCTTAATTCTTTAGAAATAGTTATTTCGTTCAAAATATTACTTTTCCCATTATCAAAAATAGAGTTTCCGGTCTAAACGCATCTGTGTCTAATCCTGTTAGAAAGAGTGACAATTTCCAAGCAACCTTTTACATGTGTATTATCTGAAATTATTAATACCACATGTTTAAGGATAGCGGCAATGATTTCCTTGACAAATAGAATCGTTTTATGGTCAAATTAAACGTGAGTAAAGCCTTTGAAATGCGATGCATAAGTTATGTTTGAACAATGTTGTCAATTTAACATGGGGTCTAGCGTTATGGTATACTAAAAAATTGATATTAAAATCGTTAATTAAAGAATTCTACACTAAATTCAGAATTGATTTTAAGGGGTAATTTATATCATGGGAAGATGTTTTTGAAATCTCCCCTCCAAACTCGAAATTTTCAAAAATTTTACTTTAGAACCTTTTTTAAATATTTCTAAAGCGCTAAGACATAGAGCGATACAAACATCAGAATCAACTTTAGAGGACAAGTTATGTCATGGGAAGATGTATTTGAAACCCCCTTCCCCCCAAGCTCAAAATTTTCCAAAATTTTACTTTGGAAGCTTTTTTAAATATTTCCAAAGCGCTAAGACATAGAGCGCTACAAACATCAGAATCGACTTTAGAAGAAAATTTATTTAATGGGAAGATGTTTTTGAAATCCCCTTCCCCCCAAACTCAAATTTTCCAAAACTTTACTTTAGAAGCTTTTTTAAATATTTATAAAGCGCTAAGACATAGAGCGCTACAAATATCAGAATCAACTTTAGAGGATAATTCATGTTATAGGAAGATGTTTTTGAAATCCCCCCTTCCCCCAAACTCAAATTTTCCAAAATTATACTTTAGAAGCTTTTGTAAATATTTCTAAAAAGGTAAGACATAGAGCGTTACAAACATCAAAATTGACTTTAGGTGGTAATTTATATAATGGGGGGGTGTTTTTGAAATCCCCCTTCCCCCCAAACTCAAATTTTCCAAAATTATACTTTAGAAGCTTTTTTAAATATTTATAAAGCACTAATAGATATGGCACTACAAACATCAGAATCAACTTTAGAGGGCAATTTATCTGTAAAAGAGGGATTATTATTTCCTTACTAAATTTTTCTTTTTAAGGAGGAGGTGGATTCATACAATTACTCTCCCCCCGAAAAGAGACCAAGATGGAACAATACCACATTGATGCAAGCTGCAAGGCCTTACATCATCAAATATGCTAGGTCCATTACAAGTTCTCTGGACCAGCCAGGACCCTCTCATACCAGTGCCAGCTCTGCACAAACCTCTATGCAACCTGGCAGAAAATTCAAGAGGGAATGGATGGCTTCTCATAATGCATCAGAGAGGTGAATTCAAGAAAGAGTTTGTTACTTACTTACCTAGTTAATTACTTACTTACCTACTTACTTACAATTTTTTCATAATGACATAATAACATATCCCACAACGGATGTTGATAGAGAATTTATTCATTCTGATAGCTAGATTTTGTCAATGTTATCCCATGTGTCTGAAGTAAATAAAGTATTTCTGTAAAATCTGAGCTAATAAGGGTTTTTGCCCGTAAACTCTAGTATTTTATAAGAAAATTATGGAAAATACAATTCCATGGTTCAAATGTGAAACTTAAGTCTATTTTTAGATCGAAAAATAAAACTATTTCCGTAAAATCTGAGCTAATACGGGTTTTTGACCGTAAACTCTAGTTTCTTGTAAGAAAATTATGGAAATTAAAATTCTCTAGTTCAAATGTGAAACTTAGGTCCAGTTTTGGATACTCATAATGATGAGGACTGATGGTTTTAATTCAATATTTTTTTTCATAAAAACAGACAATTTTTTTTTAAACTTCGAAATTATTCAACTTTTTTTATTTTTTATCTTTTTTTGTACGTATCTTAAAATGACAAAATATGCCTACGGCTCTAACAATTCTACTCTATGATTGGTCAGAGATACGATGTGGCTTTCCCATTGGTATTCTATGTCCGGTTATTGACACTATCTAGTCTATTGCATGTATTAAATCAGTATTTTTTACGCAGTGGAACGATCAACACATAAGTCATATCTTTAAAAAAGAGTGAAGATGGAGCATTTTAATAAAGTGTGTTCACATAACAAGGTTATTGTAGCATTGAATACCGACAAGGAGAAGTATTTAAACTATAAAACAAGTACAAGTAGTTGCACTATTGGAAATGTATGCATGCATTGTCATGACAGTAAGGAATTAAATTTCTTTGGAATAGCGAAAGAATTCAACTCTTATGTTGGTGGGTATGCGAGATTGATATCTCCAGAGATGATTGCACTCAAAGAGAATGCCAACATAATAATAATCATTGATGATAGAGGACAATTCCTTGCTACTGTTGCAGGTAACACATTACCTACTGATACACCCAATCGTCAGCTTTCGGGTATTAGCATTCAACGGAAGGTTGAATGCTAACCTTCAGAATGAATAGGCAGAATGAATAGAATGAATACGTACAAAAAAAAGATAAAAAATAAATAAAGTTGAATAATTTCGAAGTTTAAAAAAAATAGTCTGTTTTTATGAAAAAAATATTGAATTAGAACCATTAGTTCTCATCATTATGAGTATCCAAAACTGGACTTAAGTTTCACATTTGAACTAGAGAATTGTATTTTCCATAATTTTCTTACAAGAAACTAGAGTTTACGGTCAAAAAACCTTTTTAGCTCAGATTTTACGGAAATAGTTTATTTTTCGATCCAAAAATAGAATTAAGTTTCAGATTTGAACCAGAGAATTGTATTTTCCATAATTTTCTTACAAAAAACTAGAGTTTACGGTCAAAAATCCTTTTTAGCTCAGATTTTACAGAAATAGTTTATTTTTCGATCCATAACTGGACTTAATTTTCACCTATGAGCCAACGAATTGTATTTTCCATAATTTTCTTACAAAAACTAGAGTTTATGGCAAAAAACCCTTATTAGCTCAGATTATACAGAAATAGTTTATTTTTCAATCCATAACTGGACTTAATTTTCACCTATGAGCCAATGAATTGTATTTTCCATAACTTTCTTACAAAAAACTAGAATTTACGGTCAAAAACTCTTTTTAGCTCAGATTTTACGGAAATAGTTTTATTTTTCGATCCAAAATTAGACTTAATTTTCAGATTTGAACCCTAAAATTGTATTTTCCATAATTTTCTTACAAAAAACTAGAGTTTACGGCCAAAAACCCTTATCAGCTCAGATTTTACAGAAATAGTTTATTTTTCGATCCAAAAATAGAATTAAGTTTCAGATTTGAACCAGAAAATTGTATTTTCCATAATTTTCTTACAAAAAAGTAGAGTTTACGGTCGAAAACCCTTATTAGCTCAGAGTTTATAGAAATAGTTTTATTTTTCGATCCAAAAATAGACTAAAGTTTCAGATTTGAACCAGAGAATTGTATTTTCCAGGATATTGAATAAGTGCTATTTTTCACACCACCCATAAAACTCAATTCCTACTAGCATTTTTTAAACTATATACTTGCCTCCATTCCCCCTCCCCAGAAAGTTCAGAAAGATGCAATATCCACATTTATGCTGAAGCATTTTTTAATCGTAGGTTTACCAGGATATTGAATAAGTGCCATTTTTTCACACCACCCACAAAACTCAATTCCTCCTAGCATTTTTTAAAACTAAATACTAACCTCCATTCCCCCTACCCAGAAAGTTCAGAAAGACGCAATATAGATATTTATACTGAAGTATTTTTAGTCGTATGTTTACCAGGATATTGAATAAGTACCATTTTTCACACCACCCACAAAACTCAATTCCTACTAGCATTTTTTAAACTAAATAATCAGGTAGAAGGTAGAGGTAAAATACCTACATTTCCAAACTCAGACTGTATTTGTATGCCTGAACCCCCTGGCAAAGTATGAAGGGGGATGCCCTCACAATCTTGAGTAGACAATACTGATGCATTATGAGAAGCCATTCATTCCCTCTTGAATTTTCTGCCAGGTTGCATAGAGGTTTGTGCTGAGCTGACACTGGCATGAGAGGGTCCTGGCTGGTCCAGAGAACTTGTAATGGAGCTAGCATATCTGATGATGGATGGCCGTGCAACTTGCATCGATATGGTATTGTTCCTTCTTGGTCTATTTTCGGGGGGAGAGTACTTGTATAAATCCACTTCCTCCTTAAAAAAGAAGAAAATTTTAGTAAGTAAATAATAACATCTCTTTTACAGATAAATTGCCCTCGAAAGTTTATTCTGATGTTTATAGCGCTATATCTATTAGTGCTTTAGAAATATTTAAAAAAGCTTCTAAAGTGTAATTTTGGAAAATTTGAGTTTGGTGGGGAAGGGGGATTTCAAAAACACCCCCCCCCCCTTATATAAATTACCCCCTAAAGTCGATTCTGATGTTTGTAACGCTCTATGTCTTAGCGCTTTAGAAATATTTACAAAAGCTTCTAAAGTATAATTTTGGATAATTTGAGTTTGGGGGGAGGGGGGATTTCAAAAACATCTTCCCATAACATGAATTATCCTCTAAAGTTGATTATGATGTTTGTAGCGCTCTATGTCTTTGCGCTTTAGAAATATTTTAAAAAACTTCTAAAGTAAAATTTTGGAAAATTTTGAGTTTTGGGGGAAGGGGGGTTTCAAAAACATCTTCCTATAATATAATTTGTCCTCTAAAGTGGATTCTGATGTTTGTAGCACTCTACGTCTTAGCGCCTTAGAAATATTTACAAAAGCTTTTAAAGTACAATTTTGGAAAATTTTGAGTTGGGGGAGAAGGGGGATTTAAAAAACATCTTCCCATAACATAATTTGTCCTCTAAAGTTGATTCTGATGTTTGTAGCCCTCTATGTCTTAGCGCTTTAGAAATATTTAAAAAAGCTTCTAAAGTAAAGCTTTGGAAAATTTTGAGTTGGGCGGGGGGGGGGGAATTCAAAAACCTCTCCCCATGATATAAATTACCCCCTAAAGAAAAATTCTGAGTTTAGTGTAGAATTCTTTAATTAACGATTTTAATATCAATTTTTTAGTATACCATAACGCTAGACCCCATTTTAAATTGACAACATTGTTAAACATCACTTATTCATCGCATTTCAAAGGCTTTACTCACGTTTAATTTGACCATAAAAAGAATCTATTTGTCAAGGAAACCATTAGCGCTATCCTTAAACATGTGGTATTAATAATTTCAGATAATACACATGTAAAAGGTTGTTTGGAAATTGCCACTCTTGCTAACAGGATTAGACACAAATGTGTTTAGACCGGAAACTCTATTTTTGATAATGGGAAAAGTAATATTTTGAACGAAATAACTGTTTCTAAAGAATTAAGCTCGTAAACAGAGCAGGGGAGGAGGGATTTTATTTACATAATAGAAAAAAGAGCGTACTTTACGTTTTCTAGTGACTATACTCATCATATTATAAGGTTTGTATTGTTGGGGGGAGGCTATGCCCCCCTGAAATTTGAATTTACTAGTGGGGTGGTAAAATGATTTTATTTGGAAATAAATTAAGAAATTTAGTAAGCTGTACTCACATTATAAATTGATGTATCCATTGCTTCAAAGTTAATAATATTTAATGTATTATCCATAGTATGTTAAATCATAATGAAAATTTAATTGTAAGGTATGGCCATTATATACAAAATCTCAAGGACGAATAAAAAATCACTCCTTTTATTTGTAACCAATCACCAGTCGAGTTATCATATATTGAGCAACCTCCGATGTCTCTGATTGGACCCCCAAAAAACGGATGTTGGCTCAAAAAACAGTCTGATTGATAAACTTGGAGTTGAAACAAACTTGTGTGGAGAATCCCCGCTCATACTGCTCACTTTTTGCAATGTTTAGGAAACGGTGGGGAATCCCCGCTCGTTTGGAAAGATACCAAAGAAAGGCAAGCAAGACGTGTTTTTTTCTTTTTTTTTTACTTTGTTTGGAAAGGTACCAAGGGGACATAAGCAAATAGCATGTAGTTTCAAAACATGTTTTTAATCACTTGTAGAGTTCCCATAGAATAGCACAAGAAGGAACATAAGGCCATAGAATAGCATGGGAGGGAACATAAACCCTTAGAATAGCATAGGAAGGAACATAAACTCCTGAAATAGCATAGGAAGGAACATAAGCCCTTAGAATAGCATAGGAAGGAAAATAAGGCAAGCAAATACATAAGTACATGCTCTGGAAATTTTTTTCCTATACGTCTAAGCAAATAGCATGGTAATTCCTATACGTCTCTGCAAAATGGTACTTAGTACTCTACTGATGACATAGAAGGTTTTGATTTTTTTCAAACAATCCCCCCAATTTCCAATTTCCACTATTTAACGCCCCCCTCCGACCCGCCCCCGGCCCTCCCCAGCGGGCCCTGCTGCACTTCCTGGCCGCCGCAGCGGCCGCCCTCTCCCCTGTATACGAAAATTGACCTGATTTAAAAAGGGGGAGCATTTTTTTGTCTTTTAATATCTTTGACAGGCTTTGACTGACTGAATGACTGACTGACTGACTGACCGACTGATGAAATGAATCGATTGTTGGAAGGCCGAATCCTTAAAACTATAATATTCAATGGCGAAAAACAGCATTCTGCTTTGACTTAAAAGAATCTAGTCAATCTATGATCAGTAATTGACAACACTAGAAATTAACGAAAAATATTATTATGAGATAGCGAAGATGCCCTACAGTAGGCAATAGAGAAAATAGGAAAGATTATGAAAAAGTGGTTTTCTTTCTTTAAAGAAAAAAAAAGAAAAAAAAACAGTATATCTAGATATCTCTGAGGGAGGGGAGCAGAGAAATTTAAAACAATGGTTGGGGCGGGGGGGGGGGGGGTAATATTTTAATATATCTGAGACACACACACACGCACTTTTAAAGCGCGATGAAAAATGGGTTTGTTGTTGTTTAGATATTTCTATAAGTTAGGTAAAAAAAAAATGCTCACATTTTTATATCCCGGCTGCAGTTGAGTGCCCAGGCAACGAATGCTGGAGGGCAACCTCCTGACCTTGTGTAGGTAGGGCAGCGATGTCACGGGCTTGAGGGGTTGGAGTACTGGGGCTTGCCATCATGTGTGCAGCCGTCCAATCTCTTTTTAACTTTCTGACAGCGAAATCAGGCTGAGTGACGTTTTGATGGTCATGGGCTTGCATTGAGGATGTTGTATGTGCAGGAAGCATTGATCTTGAATAGCCGAAATGGGGGTTGGATGGGCCAGTGTATTTGATAATTGACGGTCTTAAAGGAGTAGCCTCATCCTCCCTTGCCCTCTTAGGTGGAGGGGGGCAATACATTCTTCATTATTGTCCTTAAAAGAAGAGAAAAAAGTTAGTATTGATATATAATTTTCGTCTTTTTCCCAGAATAAAAATTAGTACCCCCCCTAACCTAACCTAGCCATAATTTTGTCTAGAAAGCATTTGTCTCAAAGAAGCCCCACTCCCCCCTTTTCAGCAAAGCAAAAGATAAAATTTGCGACAGTCAGTAAGCCAATCCTATTTTTACCATTTAGAGAAAAATTAAATGCACAACTTGTGAGAAATCGGACCCGAAAAGCATAGAAATTCTATTTTTACCATTTAGAAAATAAATTAAAAAAACTATTATTTATAGAAATAATTAAAAACTATTATAATTCCTTAGGGCCAGCAGCTGCATCAAATCCAAGCCAATGATTTAAAATCTAGATCTCAAAATAGCCAGCCTGATAAATATGCGGATAAATAAAAGCTAACCAAACACTAAACTTCAGTGTTGTGTGTTGGACTGACCACATTAGTTTTCTTGTCAAAGGGTGTACATGTATGCACAATGAATCCATCCCCTTACTTTTTGCTTTACAATGAAGGTGTTAGAAGCGAGGCATTGCAACCCTAAACCCCCCCCCCCATATAAACACTGAGTACTCAAAATTGAAAATGAATATTACATGAAACTGACATCCATCCCCCTCTTAACAATTCCAACCCCCCCCCCCTCTTTTACAGAAGAAAACCCCTCTCCTTTCTCAGTAAAGCAAAAGTTAAATTTTCGATGAAGAAGCCATGATGTTAATTTTATCAAAAGTATCCTTTTTTTCTGTGAAAGCTTTTGGTTAAGCCGCTAACGTAAGGATTATGAGGCCGGATGTACTTTAAAAGGGTGACAGTAATTATCACCTGTTTAAATCATTGCGAAAATGTTTAAGTCAATTTCGCGGTGGCTTAAATCGAAACGGTATATTAATAGCTAAGGGTTGAAAGAAGTTGGCTGTCAAAAGAAGAGTTCAAAAACAGAATTAATTCCAATGAAAGAATTAAAGTCGTAAACAGTGGGGGGGTTTACATGGTAAAAAATATAATATTTTAAGCTTTCTAGCGAGTATAAACAATATATAGTGAAGTTTGTATTGTGGGGGGGGGGTTACCTGAATTTGAATATTTTATGGGGGCTATGTAAAATGATTTTATTTGAAAATAAAGAATGAAAATGTACTAAACAGAACTCACATTGTTAATCGATGTATCCAGAGTATCCAAATCAATAATATTCATTGTTATATCCTTAGTGTCACAGAGCTTTCTGAATGTTTAATCACAACGCATGTCCGTTATATGCGAAATCTCAAGGGCGAATTGCGATGTAATGGGGGAAACCATATGTAAGCGACTCTCTGTTTGGTTTATAATGAGATGTAACCGACTCTCTGATTGGTTTAGGAGGCATGTACTTCCTGTTTCCTATTCCTGGATCATAACATTCTCCCCACCGATTATGTAAATCAAGTTCTCGGAAATCCACTTCCCCTAGATCAATACATTCCCCTAGCGATTATGTAAATCACCCCCAGTGTCATTACACCTGGCCAAACAACAACAACAACAACAAATAAATTGACCTTGACATCATCCATTAGACATTAATAAACCATGAATAAATGGAGTCCCGTTCAGAGTTAGACTCAATTGTAGATAACAGCACGGTGTTCGTTCAGTATTCTATGCCCATATATGGTGCCCCGTCATGAGTTATAGATCAATACATCCCCCCCCCACCGGTAAGGCGCATGTGTAAACTTCACTCCGGAGTCAATACACATGGAAACAACAAATAAATCGACCTTGAAAAAAGGGGTCAATGATTCATTCGTGGATTGATAATCCTTGATTAAATTATAATCTGTTGGCGTTAGACTAAATTGTAGATGGCAGCAGGGGTGACTCGTGGGACCTCCTGATAGGTTCCTAATGGAAGGAGAGACGTCTTATTTTTCCGATTAATTTCTTTCTGCTCTAACGAGGGTGAAATTTTGACTCAATGATGAAGGTTTTCAAGGTCGTGGGCGTGGAAATGCTCGTGGTCGGGTAAGTTACGAGGGTAAGCAGTATGAAAAGAAGGATACAAGTTATAAAAATGTACAGTGTTATTTTTGTAAGGAATATGGACATATTCGAGCCAAATGCGAAAGAGCAAGTACTCGTAGAAGTGCTACTCCGGGAAACGAGTAGACCGACCAAAACTGGGGGAAATGGTTGGTAGTAAAATTATATCCCTAAAGATTTCTACTACTAAGTCAAATGTTCAATTTGCACTAATAGAGCAAATAATGTAAGATTCCAGTGATATTTTAACTAGCAATAGCAAACAATCCAATCACAGTCTGGAGGGGCACCAAGAAGAAGTTCTATGCTATCTTGGGTTACCGGCAGTAGAGGTCTAAGTACCATTTTGCTTAATGCCCTAGGAATTACCATGCTATTTGCTTAATGCCCTAGGACTATACTATTTGTTTAATGCTCTACACCTTTTCAAAGAGAGTAAGTATCCTCTCACATGGCCTTCCATTTCTACAAGACGTATAGGAATTCCCATACTATTTGCTTAATGCTCTACACCTTTTCAAAGAGTGAGTATCCCCTCAAAATGTCGTATGGATTCTATGGAAGCTATAGGAAAACATTTCTATGGAAGCTCTACACCTTTTCAAAGAGAGTGAGCAACCTCTCGCACCTATACTTCCTTGGTACCTTTCCAAGCAAAGTGGTCAAACACGTTTTGAAACTATAGTTGAGATCGTATAGTGCATGCTTTTAAACACTAGTTTAGAAATTTAGGACTTTTTTCTCATGAGAAGGATGGTGTTCAAGGATGACTTACTCCTCCCTCTCTATCCCACTCAATTTGTTGTTGTTGATAGCTCAGTTTCATTGTGGCAGTGAGAGTGTCAACACATGAAAAAATGTTCCATACATGTCCACTATGCATTTACACTCTGGGCAGCTGGTCATCATGTGAGAATCGCACAATGATTGATGAGTATGATGAAAATTGTAGATTATGCAACCCGTGTAAATTGCATAGAGGATATACTGTACAAATTAAAGGATGTAATTCCTGTCTTGAAGAGGTGTATGACTCTCATCCTAGAGGGCACCTATGCTCGAATTGCCACTATGATAAATGTAATCAATGGGAGAATACATATCCTAGTATGATTGGAAAGAATCCTAAGCGTGATTTTAGTTTATTGCTAAGAGATTGGTATCGTCGTGGTTTTAGATTGTTTTGGGAGGAGGATCCGGGTCAGCGATTCAACTGTTGGAAAAACAAAAGAATTTGGTTTCTACGTCATCGTTGTGAAGACAATGACTGCTACGATTATAAGCCTACTGATTTTTATTTGGCTGTGACGGAATGTGATTCACCACTTGAGGACACTGTTTGTGACATTGTTTCAAATAAGCAAATTGAAACATGTGAATTCTATAAAATGAATGAGAATAGTATCATTGACTATACAAAGAGATATGACAAGAGTGAAGTTACACTCTATTGTAGAAAATGTGACCCTGACATTGCAGCACATCAGGATCAATATACCGTGAATTCAGATAATCTACCTACATTAGTTGTTATTGACAAATACCTATACCTAGTAGAAGATGAAATCTGAAGAGTGGAAAAGTCGTTTTTTATCATGTACATACATTTTTCATTTATTAATAAACAATTTCACATACATTTTTAGAACATTTTATTCGTAGGGCACTAAAATCAATATTAAACACGCTTGTAAGTATATTTTCCACTAGAAAGTCTTTCAATCGAGGTGAGTCAACGTAAATGTTGAGGAACTGTTTCTAAGTAAAGCCACGACATCTGAATATGAAAAAGAATAGTGCATGAAAGCCACATGTCTTAGTCCTTAAATCCTCTACTCTTCGTTGATTTTGAATAATAGTTTTCCCACTGCTTTCAATAAAGTTGCTGATGTATGCAGTGTAGAATTTATATGATAGGCTAACAGGATAACAAAAATCAATATTCTCCGCTCTTTGAAAGATGCATAGCCAATGGCCAGTCTTCAAAGCCGATGGACTTCTTTTAACAATGATTAGGGTATTGTTAACAATTTGAATTTTTTCAATGAAGTCCGATGGTATGCAATAGGACTTGTACTAGGACATGTATGGATCCATATTAAATACGTTGATTATTTGGTGTGTGTTCATGGTGCTAGGTCTAGTAGAACTCTGCCGTAGGGATTTCCCAATAGGTTTCAAATTGACTCCATGATATTAGCGTGATACTCTCAGTCAAACATCTCTTCACAAAGGCCAAAGCCAATTTTGATGGGATTTCTCCATTGATTAACGATGAATCGGTATAGCTACGAGAGCCGGTGGCAATGTGACGTTGATTGGTGATCGTATGGGGGACAAGAAGTTTAATGTTGTTGCCATTGGCTCTTAGCTTTTCCACTGCCTCTGCAACAGAGCTCATAACCTGTTGTTTTCGGACGTGGAGAATTGCCGATGCGATACTGACATTTGCATCGGGTGCTGCAGGAAGTCTTTTTCTCAAAATGAAATTCAATGGGGCCAGTTGCAACTTTATGTAAATCTTGAAATTAAGGAGTAACCATTGAGATATATTGAACATCTCAAGATTTAATTTTCCAGCCAGATGATACTCCTGGGTCACCGCAGTAGTCAACTCACCGTCAGTATCAACACCTGATCGATATTCATAGCCCAATGATTGTCCTCTCAACTCCTTATAAGCCTTTGGTGTCATCATCATAAATTGTATGTAGCTTGCATAGTTGCATAAATTATTGCTAGTGCTCACCAATATTCCATTAATAAATACATTAATTTGTTTGAACAGATTGTGTAGAATACAGTTTTCGTAGGAGAGACCATCAGCGGCAGTTGGAGTTGTATTACCTGACTTTTTCTTCACCGTAACATTTAAATCAATAAATGTTGATGAAAAATCAATGAAATAGTCTTCATTGCAAAATATTTGAAAGTGTATATTTTCCGAGAGGGGTTGCTGGGGATGAAATTGTTCCTAGTAGCCATACTTGACACTGACATCAACATTTTCAGCATTGAACAGATTCAATGAGGAAATGATTGATGGATGTGATTCCATGTTGGAGAGATATGTCATCTTAAGAGAAGAAATCCTTCTTTGATATAACAATCTTTTTCTTCTTCTTATTTGTCTTCCTTGTTTTATTCCTCAAAGTCCTTGTTGATGTCCTTCGCTTCCCGCCTGGGTAGAGACTGATGAGTGAATGACGCTCACGCATCCTTTTCAATCCCTCCCCATTTTGCCGAGATTTTAATTGCTCACCAACGGCTCTTGCTGAAGATCTAAAATTTTCCTTAACACTCTCGTTGAAATTTTTACCCGACCCCGAGTCCTGTAGTGTTGAGGCAGCAAAATTTGATGCAGCAGGTACAAAATGTTTTCTGGCAAGGGGTAGTGCAGAACGAAATAGCCTGGCAACTCAGCTACCAAGACCATAGCCAGACATTGTAGTAAGCCCCTTGTAGTAGTCCAATCCATTGCCTATTTGACGTGGACTCAGAGCACCAACATAGCAATCGATATCGGGACAGACAAATGGAATTCTTCTATTGTTCGTTTTAGGTGGTGTCGCCGACGATGGGTTGAAAATGACATGTAACCACTGCTAAACCTTTTGTTATTGCTAGAGGATCACCCAATTCACTTCTTAGTGTTAACTGACAGAGTTCCAAATACGAAGTGTTTACAGGAACATACTGAAGATGCTTTATATTATAGTGATGAACAAGTTCATGGGTTGTTTTTCGTTCAAGAACACGTAGGAGGGGGAGATTTGAATTACCAAGATACATAGAGAAATATGCAAGAGTCCGAGGCGAAACCAGGTGGATAATCAGTAAAATAACTTGATCCATCCCGTAAACAGTGCCAGTATTTTTTCCATTGATCATATTCTTTTTAAAGCCAAGAATGTCTCTCAGATTATCATTGAAAATAATCATTTCAGTGTCAACAGGTGAGGTAATCTAAATCCTATCGTGTTCCATTAAATAATTAAAATGGAATGTACCATTCCTACGATATGAGATTTTTGTATTGATTGTACGACACAAATCTGTCATATTATCATATTCAATATATTTCAATTTGACATTTGGATATTCGCTAGATTTAAGTGCTTCAACCGATTCATACTTGACAAAGAGTGACCAATCGAATGGTATAACTTTTATGTCATACACGCGATACTTTCTCAGAATGTCATAGGTATTTTTGAGAATACAGTCAACAAGAGCCACTTCATACTTTCCGTAATCGAATTTGATGGCGGGGGATAGTTTCGTCCTAAAATCACTTGTTTTATTCAAGTCATTGTAGAGAGGATCGGAAACGTTGGACATAAATGTTACATACAAATCATTGGGCATTGTCAATATCTTCAACACCGATCCAAGAATCAAAATCAGTTATATCCTAGCCACCAAACAAGTAACTGTTTCCTACCCCTGTGAGTACGAGTCTTTAATATCTTTTCAATTTGATAGATTTTACTATTATATTTAACTTTTTGTATTTCATAGTCGTAAAAGCCGCCGAGAATCCCTTCATCTTTGGTATTACACAAGTGATAAGTTATGGGTTTAGTGTCTAGGATTTTTGCCACTTTAAAAAGTTCGGTGGACCACAAGTAATTACCCTTTTCAAAAACATTAGTTGTTCTATTAATTCGAACAGTATCACCAACATTGAATTTTTTCTTCTTGACAATCGTTTCATCGGACTATTGTTTAAGAAAGGTGCCAATTGTATCATGATCAGAATGATGAACTTCCGTTGGGGTTTAATTGGACAATGATCGATGAGGTCGTTGATTATAAATCAACATGATTTTATCTAAATCATGAATAAAAGCAGATGTATTTTTCAATGTACAATATCTAGAAATGAAAATTCGAATAGTTCTTATCAATCATTCGGCCAATGCAGCCTTTACAGGGCTATGACTATGATAGAGCACTGTATTATATTTCGCTGGTATCTTTGCAACATGGGGATTAACAAATTCACTACCGCGATCCCTTTGAATTTTTTATACGAATCCTGTTCGAGAATACTTTCAATGGCCTGAGCAACTTCAACACCTCTCTTTGACTGCAATGGAATGGCATATGAATAGCGACTTAAAACACTGATTGCAAGTAGAATGTACTTGTACGGTGTATTGTGACGTCTTTGAATCTCATCTAGAGTTAAGAGATCTGCTTGCATATATGCAATGGGAAAAAGGCTTTAGTTTTTCGACAATGATTAGCACGAAGCCTATGATTTCTATGCAGAATGTAACTTGATTCATTTTGTAGATAGTCTTGTACACTTTTAGTGTGAACACCAGTGACTTTGGAAAGAGTGGCGGGGAAATTAAACTCCCCACTTCACCTATATTTTCATAAACACGTTTCAGAACTTCAACCATTTTGAATGTAAACGTGTAGTGTAACGTCCGCTACCCTTTTGTATACTGGTGGTTGGTGGTGGTGGTGGTGGTGACGTTGACTTGATACGTCTTCGCTTTTGTCTAGCTATCAGTGGTGTACTGCTCCTATTTATTTTCAAGTTTCCACTAGGTGTGCTAGTATTTTCCAAAATTGATTTAAAATCTTCTTCTTCTTCTTCATTTCCATATTTTAATGGTGTTGAGGGTGCATGTTCATTTAGTTTTTTTTAGAATTTTCCTATTGCTAGTAAGGCTTTTGGGGAAGTTTAATGTATTTAGAAAGTTGTATAGATGATAGTCAAATGATAATAGTCCTTTAAGATTTGTAACCATATCATAGATTAAATCAAGTAGATTATAGCTCTTGCCTTGAATTATAATCTCTTTCCTATTGCTATCAACTTGAATATGATGTCGTTTTCACTTTCCATGAGATATGTTATGAGTCGTTTACTTTGTTCACGATATGAGTGGGGCATTAGATTTCCAATTTTCAAGACAATTGAGTCCAATTCCTCCTTCTTTAACTGTACTACAGCAGCAGCAGCAGCAGAATCCTGAGGAGATGATTCTTTTTTGTGATCAATACCACTGGCCTTCGAACAATAGGGCTTATATTTGTCCACTCGGCGAAGTGCATCTTGAAGTAAAAGCTATCATCCTCAATATTCTCGTTGTCAATGAATTTACTCAGATTGTCCTCAAAGTGTTCCACGGGTGAGAGAGCGAGTTCTATTGGAGTCAATTTATAGGGTTTGGCCATTCTCTAGAGAAAACTATTTACAAGTACTGCAATTATTGGCAGTAAAAGTGTGAAAAAGCTACCGCCCGCCTGAAGAAGACGTTTCCTTTTAAAATTCTTTCCTTTGTCTTTAGAGGCCAATGTACTTACAATGGAACGATGTTGCTTTGCCTGTTGCTTAACTACTTCTGGCAGTTGAACATTAACCTCGGTCAAATTTCAACAAAGTTCAGATATTAGATTAATGAAATCATTGTCAATACCATGTTTGAGTATGGCTTTCCTAAGTGGGGGTTTTGAAGTGCTTAGAACTAAAAATAATTGTCATTTTTCATGTAGTTTCTTCAGTGTCATGATAGCAACTAATAGGTCTTTTTACTGTTCATGGGGAGATATACTGTAATTCCATTGTCAAAAATATCTGTGACTACACGCAAATCCTCGGGTGTATTTTGATTAAGATCCAATAGGATATAGCCGTAGGGTATATTAGTTGCCTGATTGTACGCTGAGAGCAAAAATTTGGGGGCGCCTGGATAGATTTCTTTATTGAGAGTTATTAGCGAGCAAGAATCCCGAACAACTCTGTGGATGATATAGTAAGTACAGTTCAATGCAAGTGTTCACATACATTTGCTCTGATGAAAAAGATTGTGTAGAACCAGAGTAATGGAAATCTGTTCATGATGAGAGCGAACAGTTAACTATTGCAGCATTTCCTGGGACCATTGTTCATTATAGTCAGCCAGATTGTCAATAATCAACCAAGAGTTTGGTTCAATAATTTTAAAAACATCAAGTACCTGTATGAATTGTATCTGCACCAATCCCACAGTGCCAATTGCCTTTATTTTGTCGTAAGACTCCTGACAGATACTATAACAATAGTAGATTGATTTCGGCTTTTCCACAAACATTTCATTATAAATTTTAAATATTTTAGTTAGGAGTGCTGTTTTCCCGGACATTGATGTACAGAAAAGAGACGTTCGGACTGCTATTTCCAATTGATGCATGTTCCATTTAACAATTCACCCAGACAGATACCTGTAGACTACAGGTGCCCAATAACTAAAAAATTTCACTATTAATAGTCCCTTCATGGATAATAATTAGAAGAACGAAATCAATAAAGAATCATATTTCTTGTACTATAAAAAAACAGCATTTTACAAGAAAACAAAGAGAATACACTTAAAATATTTTTTTTAAATTTATTTATAATAAAAAAAAACATTTATTTAAAAAATGCACTAGATAAAGCACTTTAATAAATATACTTTATTTATAAAAAAAGTACAACATTTAATGAAAAAAAATACACTGGGAATAATATCACTTTTTTACATCATTTTTTTAAAATTTAAATGCAACATGTATATTTACAAAAAAAATCTGCTCTAAGTAAAAAAAAAGATAACTTTGGTATTGGCGGCGCGCCCCCCGCTGGCGACTGGCTGGAAGCCCCACCCCCTCAGGCCGTGAGCCCCCCCCCCCCCGCGAGCCCCCCTCCCCAGGTTTTGGGAAATTTATTGGACTTTACTCAAACCGAGACTTTCCCTATGGCTAACACACTCAGCTCGGTTGGAAGTTAAATAGTGCCCCAGGGGGAGGGTAGTCACACCGTCTTGACAAACATAGACCTTGTCGGAAATGGTACTCATGGTAATTTTTTCTATATTTACAGTTAAGTTCCTGTAGTTCAGTGAACGAATTGCCAGCAATTTTGCTCGTGGAATTGTATTTTCAACAATACAATTCCTATAGATGTTCATGTCAAAATGTCCGGGCCAATGATTGTAACCATATACCATGTCCGGGCCAATGATTGTAAAGGAAGTGTAATTTGGATCGGCAATAATTCGATCACATTCCTTGGGATCGGTCACGACGTCACAACGATTCCTATTGCGAACACTCGCACATTTTACCAAAAGCCGAATTTAAAATGAGCTTATAAATTTCTTTTTCGGCTTTTGTCTGCGCTTCAGAATGTTTTTTGACAAAAGTGTCAACAAACGTTTTCATATAGGGTTTTTGGCTAAACTGGAGTGCTCTATGAACCTTTGTGACGTTGAAACCGTTGTTGCACATCTATTTTAAAGCCACATGAAGTACAACAATATTTTTCTTCGGCAGAAGGTCAGCAATAAGTTTTTGTTTTGAAGGTGACCAATGCAATCCGTCCACCTCGAGTAAACGTCTGTTCTGGGGGCTCAAAGAGTCCCTCGTCACGGTTCTATTAATGCACGTAAACACAAAATAATTTTATAAGCCGTTTAGGTCATTTTGTGCTTCTCCCTAAGTCTCAAAAAACCGTTCGGACACCCCTGTCTTTTGAGATCCGTCACAGGTGTGAACCTTGGGGACTTGAGGGCTATTTTAAACGTTATAGCTACTGCAAGGCGGCTCATAACGGGACTAGTCCAAGGGGTAGAGAGAATTCATATCAAGGAAAACTGCATCTGATTTTGTCCCCGTCTTCTCTCCAGTTGGATCAGTTTCCAAGATACGATCCCAGTGAAAAACATATCCACCCCTCATTGACCTCTCGATGAACAGGTGCTGATCGATGTCGGTGATCAGCCCGATTTTTTCCCCGCTAATTTTTAGGATGAGGTCCATTACCAGATGAGGAAATGAAAAATAAGATCCTAAATCAAGATTAAATTCCCCATAGATTTTGTCAGTATTTTTACACATAATGTCTAACAAAGTTAACACATCACTCGACGAATACAGCTTGCAGTACTCAAACCCATTTTTACACCCTCCCTCTGCCCAAACTTTTTTAGCAAAACTGTATTCATCAGGAGTGCACCTACGATCGTGCAGACTGTCGTAAAACGATTCGATCCAGGGAATAGTTTCCTCGGTGAATCTTGACATGGAGCAGTAATAATCATAAGGATATATGCCCTTGACCGTCAACAAATCATATAAATCACTTGGAAATTGTTTCTTGAGAAGAGAGAAAGTGCTGCAGCCGTCATCGTTTTTCTGCACTTGAATTAATTCGCTGAATGATTTAGGGAAAAAACTGTAGGAATCTAAAAAGCGAATTTTATTCGTGTACTCAATGTTGTCTTCAACACATCTCCATATAAATTCCAAAACAAGCAACTTTTCGGATGATTTAGGAATGATTTTTCAGGAAAAGCTGTCTATCACCCATGCATCATCCACTGTTCTATTTCTTTGAAGATGTGTCATTGCTGGTAGCACATACTTCAGATCATAGTTAGAATTATGTATAAAACCGGAAGAAAGAGTTGCTGTTTAATTTTTAAATTGCATGAATTGTGAGCCCACCCCCGAAAGTTACTTTTTCCCGTTGAATTGGGGTCAATAAGATGATGGTGATCCTGGACAGCGTCTTTTGGGGCAAGGGCACCCCTACAAACCCAACACATTGTCCCTTTTTCTAGTGCCAGTTGCTCCTTATCTGATAATGACATTGGGTAGTTGGTGTGACGCAATCGTAAAATTGCACCGTTTGCTGTTTTTATTAAAGACACCAATAACTTCACGCAACTAGTTTGTGTTCCTTGACTATATTTGGGCTTGATGGGTCCGATACCTCCATTAGTCTTGCTTCACAATCTAAACATACTTCTTCAACTTTTAGTAGGGGCTTTTAGAAATTTTTAAACTATAAAGTATCCTTACTTTGTGTTAGAATTTCTATTCTTTGATTGGAATGAAGTTTGCAACATATCATATGATTTGTGAATATTTTCTCAGTTCTGAATGGAGAGAGGAACATGGGGCAGAACAGATGTTCCCCTTTTCGAACGCCTTGAGATAAGAGTCGACTTATTGCCGTAACGGGGAAAAAATGACCATAGGAATTAACATCGGTGGGAGGCTCATAGATAACCCAAACCCAATTTTTAACATTATCTACCAACGGTGTCCTAACTGAATATAAAACCCCTTTTTATTTGATTTCTTTCCCCCATTTGCAAATTCCGTGTCATACTGTAGAACAACCACCGCCAACCCAAGATTTTAGTTTAATTTGTCAAATATAGCTATTTTTTTTAAGGACACTCGATACTTCTCCTCTAAACAGTTGAACTGTTCTTTATGGACATTTTTCACGTCACTACGTGCAAGTCTGTGAAGATTTTTCATTGTTGAATCTTTTTTTAATGTCTTATGGGCTGCTGCTAAAAATGCATATTTAAAGCATAGCAGCCCCGTGTAAAAATTGAAACCCTGAACTCCTCCTGTAGCCGAAAAATCTGGGTGGTATTTTATTTGCCGACTACCCCGCCCTCCCCTTAAAATAATATTTTTTTAATCTACGGAGATTCAGATCCATGTGTTCAATGTATAAAGTTGTGGACCCACTTCTCCTCTCGTTAAACGTGTCCAAAGTTGATATTAATTTATTAACCCAATTGAAAAAATTACCCTCAAATTCATTTAGACCAGGGTAAAAAGTTTGATTGCCAGTTGAAAAATGAAAATCAAAAATGTCCCCAGATGTCCCCTTTTGTAAATAAACTTTTTGATTTACCGATGCTTTAATCCCCCCCCCTGACCCCCCCAATTATGAATCTGAATCTCAATAACTGCTCGAATTCGGTCGATGTATGTATGAAGAACATTTACAGGGTCTGTTAAAATGACACCCCCGTCAACCAGGTTTTGGGGCATGTGACCTAGAGCAGATTCCAGCAAATTAAATTCACGTAGTTCCAGGGAGGTGACGCTATTTTCATGTCCTGCACCTATTTGTACGGAACCCAATTCACTAATAACAAAGTAATTGTAACAAATTTTCCCGGAAACAATAAAAACAACAATCTGCATAAGGCTATCAATTTTTTCCACTGTAAATTGAAAATCCGGGGGGATACTAAACTACGTACCTTCATTAGCATCATCTGGTGACAGTGGACAATTACCCATTATATTCTGAAGTCCTGGACCAGGGACGGCAGTTGTTTTTGTAGCTTCCCCCTGAAACTAACATGAATGGATTGAGTTTATTTTTCTTCGAGGAAATTTTTATCACAATTATAGCACACTATTTATTTTTTTTCTTAGTCGAGTTTTCATTCATATTATTTACCAAACAAATGTTGTTTTTTTTCTTAATTGGATTTATATTTATAGAACTCAAGCAAAATAAATTACACATTTTTGCTTATAGCATTATTCATAAAACAATTGCATAATAAATTTTTTTAATAGCACACACGTTCACAAACACACATACGCACATACGCACACGCACACACGCACACACACATACGCACAAGCACACGTGCACACGCACACACGCAAACACGTTCACACACACACACACAGACACACAAACGTACACGCTCACACCCATACATGCGCACAGACGCGCACAAACATCGCAACGTTTGACTAATAGCAATAAAATACGGTAAAACAAAATCAAATCAATAATTTTCTTAATAGCTCATTAAAATAAACTGACTCTTTTTTCCTACAAATCTAGCCATCCATAAAAATAGCAATCAGACTAGAAGCAGATTCCTTTTCCTACAAATCTATCCGTTTAATGTTGTGTTTTTTCTTAATTGGATTCGTATTTATCAAACAAATACATAATAAATTACAAATTTTTGATTATAGAATTATTTACAAAACAAATGCATAATAATTTACAAATTTTGTTAATAGCACACACGCATTCACACACACACGCACACACGCACGCACACACTCACACACACACGCACGCACACACACACACACACACACACACACACACACACACACACAAACACACACACACACACAAACACACACACACAGGTATCCCCTCACAATGTCGTATGGATTTTATGGAAGCTATAGGAAAACATTTCCATGGAAGCTCTACACCTTTTCAAAGACAGTGAGTATCCTCTCACACCTATACTTCCTTGGTACCTCTCCAAGCAAAGTGGTCAAACACGTTTTGAAACTATAGTTGAGATTGTATAGTGCATGCTTTTAAACACTAGTTTAGAAATTTAGGACTTTTTTCTCATGAGAAGAATGGTGTTCAAGGATGATTTACTCCTTTCTCTCTCTCCCTCTATCTTAGTCAATTTGTTGTTGCTTATAGCTCAGTTTCATTGTGGCAGTGAGAGTGTCAACACACGAAAAAATGTTCCACACATGTCCACTATGCATGTACACACTGGGCAGTTGGTCCTAATGTGAGAATTGCACAATGATTGATGAGTATGATGAAAAGTGTAGATTATGCAACCCGTTTAAATTGCATAGAGTATATACTGTACAAATTAAAGGTGTAATTCCTGTCTTGAAGAGATGTGTGACTCTCATCCTAGATGACACCTATGCTCCAATTGCCACCATGATAAATTTAATCAGTGGGGGAATACATATCCTAGTATGATTAGAAGGAATCCTAAGCGTGATTTTAGTTTATTGCTGCCAGATTGGTATCGTCGTGGTTTTAGATTGTTCTGGGAGGAGGAGCCAGGTCAGCAATTCAACTGTTGGAACAACAAAAGAATTTAGTTTCTACCTCATCGTTGTACGGCAATGACTACTACGATTATAAACCCACTGATTTTTATTTGGCTGTGACGGAATGTGATTCACCACTTGAGGACACTGTTTGTGACATTGTTTCAAATAAGCAAATTGAAACATTTGAATTCGATAAAATGATTGAGAATAGTATCATTGATTATACAGGGAGTTATGATAAGAGTGAAGTTAAATTCTATTGTAGAAAATGCGACACTCACATTGCAGCACATCAGGATCAGTATACTGTGAATTCAGATAATCTACCTACATTAGTTGTTATCAACAAATAACTATACCTAGTAGAAGATGAAATCTAAAGAGTAGAAAAGTCGTTTTTATCATTTACATACATTTTTCATTTATTAATAAACAATTTGAAATACATTTTTATAACATTTTATTCGTAGGGCACAAAAATAAAAATTAAACACGCGTGTAAGTATATTTTACACTAGAAAGTCTTTCAATCGAGGTGAGTCAACGTAAATGTTGAGGAACTGTTTGTAAGTAAAGCCACGACATCTGAATATGAAAAAGAATAGTGCATGAAAGCCACATGTCTTAGTCCTTAAATCGTCTACTTTTCGTTGATTTTGAATAATGGTTTTCCCAATGCTTTCAATAAAGTTGCTGATGTATGGAGTGTAGAATTTAAACGATAGGCCAAGAGGATCAAAAAATTCCACATTCTTCGCTGTTTGAAAGTTGCATAGCCAATGGCCTGTATCCAAAGCCGATGTACTGCTATTACCAAAGATAAGGGTGTTGTTCAAACTAAAGATTTTTTCAATGAAGTGCAAAGGTATTTAGTAGAACATTTACTAAAATGTGTGTGGAATTATATTAAATACGCTGGTTAGTTGGCTTAAGTTCATAGCGCTATGTCTAGTAGAAAACTACCGTCAGGATTTCCCAATAGGTTTCAAATTGACTCCATGATATTAGCGTGATACTCTCAGTCAAAGTAACTCTTCACAAAGGCCAAAGCAAGTTTTGATGGGATTTCTCCATTGATTAATGATGAATCGGTATAGCTACGAGAGCCGGTGGCAATGTGACGTTGATTGGTGATCGTATGGGGGACAAGAAGTTTAATGTTGTTCCCATTGGCTCTTAGCTTTTCCACTGCCAATTCAACAGAGCTCCGAACCAGCTGTTTTCGAACATGCAGAATTGCCGATGTGATAATGACATTTGCCTAGGGTGCTACAGGAAGTATGTTTCGCAAAATGAAATTCGACGGGGCTAGTTGTAATTTTATGTCAATCTTACCATTGGGGGGGTAACCATTGGGATATATTGAATATCTCATGATATAATTTTCCAACCAGATGATACTCCTGGGTCCCTGGAGTAGTCAACTCACCGTCAGTATCAACAACCGATCGTTATTAATAGCCCAATGATTGTCTTCTCAACTCCTTAAATGCCTATAGAGTCATCATCATAAATTGTATGTAGCTTGCATAGTTGCATAAATTATTGCTAGTGCTCACCAATATTCCATTAATAAATACATTAATTTGTTTGAACAGATTGTGTAGAATACAGTTTTCGTAGGAGAGACCATCGGCAGCAGTTGGAGTTGTATTGTCTGACTTTTTCTTCACCGCAACATTTAAATCAATAAATGTTGATGACAAATCAAAGAAATAGTCCTCATTGGAAAATATTTGAAAGTGTATATTTTCTGAGAGGGGTTGTTGAGGATAAAATTGTTCATAGTAACCATACGTGACACTGACATCAACATTTTCAGCATTGTACAGATTCAATGAAGAACTGATTGATGGATGCGATTCCTTGTGGGGGAGATAAGTCATCTTAAGAGAAGAAATCCTTCTTTGATCTAACAATCTTTTTCTTCTTCTTATTGGTCTTCCTTGTTTTATTTCTCAAAGTCCTTGTTGATGTCCTTCGCTTCCCGCCTGGGTAGAGACTGATGAGTGAATGACGCGCACGCATCCTTTTCAAGCCCTCCCCATTTTGCCGAGGTTTTAATGGCTCAGTAACGGCTTTTACGGAAGATCTAATATTTTCCTTAAAACTGTCCTTGAAATTCTTACCTGACCCCCAGTCCTGTAGTGTGGAGGCGGCAGAATTTGATGCAACAGGTACAAGATATTTTCTGGCAAGGGGTAGGGCAGAACGAAATAGCCTAGCAAATCAGCTACCAAGACCATAGCCAGACATTGTAGTACGCCCCTTGTAGTAGTCCAATCTATTGCCTATTTGACGTGGACTCAGAGCACTAACATAGCAATCGATATTGGGACAGACAAATGGAATTCTTCTATTGTTCATTTTAGGTGCTGTCGCCAACAATGGGTCGAAAATGACATGTAATCACTGCTAAGCCTTTTGTTATTACTAGAGGAGCACCTAATTCACTTCTTAGTGCTAACTGACAGAGTTCCGAATACGAATTGTTTACAAGAACATGCTGAAGATACTTTATATTATAGTGATGAACATGTTCATGGGTGGTTTTTCGTTCAAGAACACGTAGGAGGGGAACATTTGAATTACCAACTCTCGATGTTCCCAGAAAAGATACATAGAGAAATATGCAAGAGTCCGAGGCGAAACCAGGTGGATAATCAGTAAAATAACTTGATCCATCCCGTAAACGGTGCCAGCGTTTTTCCCATTGATCATATTCTGTTTAAAGCCAAGAACGTCTGTCAGATTATAATTGAGAATAATCATTTCAGTGTCAACAGGTGAGGTAATGTAAATCCAATCGTGTTCCATTAAATAATTAAAATAGAATGTACCATTCCTACGATATGAGATTTTTCTATTGATTGTACGACACAAATCTGTCATATTATCATATTCAATATATTTCAATTTGACATGTGGATATTCGCTAGATTTAAGTGCTTCAACCCATTCATACTTGACAAAGAGTGACCAATCGAATGGTATAACTTTTATGTCATACTCACGATCCTTTCTCAGGATGTCATAGGTATTTTTGAGAATACAGTCAACAAGAGCCACTTCATACTTTCCGTCATCGAATTTGATGGCGGGGGAAAGTTTCGTCCTAAAATCACTTGTTTTATTCAAGTCATTGTATAGACAAGCGGAAAAGTTGGACATAAATGTTGAAAAGAAATCATTGGACATTGTCAATATTTTCAGCACTGATCCATGGATCAAAGTCAGAGTTATATCCTAGCCACCGAACAAGTAACTGTTTCCTACCCCTGTTAGTACTAGTCTTTAATATCTTTTCAATTTGATAGATTTCACTATTATATTTAACTTTTTGTAGTTCATAGTCATAAAAGCCGCCGAGAATCTCTTCATCTTTGGTATCGCGCAAATGATAAGTTATGGGTTTAGTGTCTAGGATTTTTGCCACTTTAAAAAGTTCTGTGAACCACAAGCAATTACCCTTTTCAAAAACATTACTTGCTTCTATTAATTCGAACAGTATCACCAACATTGAATTTTTTCTTCTTGACAATCGTTTTATCGGACTATTGTTTAAGAAAGGTGTCAATTGTATCATGATCAGAATGATGAACTTCCGTTGGGGTTGAATTGGACAATGATCGATGAGGTCGTTGATTATAAATCAACATCATTTTATCTAAATCATGAATAAAAGCAGATGTATTTTTCAATGTACAATATCTTGAAATTAAAAGTCGAATAGTTCTTATCAATCGTTCGGCCAATGCAGCCTTTATAGGGCTATAACTATGATAGAAGATAATTTCTCAAACCACATTGGCCTGACATCACATAAAGAAAGAAAAACGAGCAAAACTGGGGTTTTTATAGGCCAAATGAAAATACTGAAAAAACAAAGCGAATATTTCGAGAGGACAAACGCCTCTCTTCTTCAGCGCGAAACGAAACGATGTATCAATAAAAGCCAAATATTAAAAGAATTAAAACCAACTACCAAAAAACCATAAAAGCGAGTTATTCGCCAATATCCGCGATTTGCACAATATACAAAAAATATGAACTGCCATCGACGGATACTAGCGAACAACTGACAAAGGAAAGGAATCAATTCATTCACTCGAAAAAATAAAACGAACCTGCAATTAAATAAGTTGGAAAACTATGTCATTTGATTTCGGATTTTAATAAAGGCATTTCTTGCAGACACCCTTTGAGACCTAAGGGGTCATCTAATCCCAGTCTTCTAATCAAACACGTGAACAACCCCTTAGGTCTCAAAGGGTGTCTGCAAGAAAGGCCTTAATTAAAATCCGAAATCAAATTGAAATCGAATTACAAATTTTTGCTTATAGCATTATTTACAAAACAAGTGCATAATAAATTACAAATTTTGTTAATAGCACACACGCACACGTTCACACACACACACACACACACACACACACACACACACACACACACACACACACACACACACACACACACACACACACACACACACACACACACACACACACACACACACACACACACACACACACACACACACACACACACACACACACACACACACACACACACACACACACACACACACACACACACACACACACACACACACACACACACACACACACACACACACACACACACACACACACACACACACACACACACACACACACATACACACACACACACACACACACACACACGTACACACTCACACACACACACACGCGCACACGCACACACGTTCACACACACACACATACACGCACACACACATGCACACACACGCGCACACACACATACGCACACGCACACACGTACACACACACACAAACACACACACACACACGCACGTACATGCTCAAACACACACGTTCACACACACACACACTCGCACACACACACACACACACACACACACACACACACAAACACACAAGCACTTACACGCTCAAACACACAGGTCCACACACACACACACACGCACGTACACGCTCACACACACACGTTCACACACATACACACACACACGCACACACACACACACATACACGCTCAAAATAGGTGGATATTTCTATAATCAGGTAGAAGGTAGAGGTAAAATGCTCACATTTCCAAATTCAGACTGCAGTTGAGTACCGGATGGTCCTGGCAAAGCATGATTGGGGATAGATGTGACTGGGACGTCCGTTTCTTGCATAGATCTGGTGGCGGCTGCGATGTCACTGGCTTGGGGGGTTGGAGCAGCGGGGCTCACCATCATGTGAGCAGCCATCCACTCTCTTTTCAGCTTTCTACCCGGCTGAATAGGGGCTGGCACGGGTGGGGCTTGGGCAGGCAGCCGTGGTCTGGAATGGATGTGGGTGGCTCCCGATGGGCCAGCTACCTCCAGTTGTTGCATTGGAGTAGCACCATTAACCTTAACTCTCTTTTGAGGGGAAGGGATGCATTCTTCAAAATTGTCCTTAAAAAGAAGAAAAAATTTAGTATGAAAAAATGATTCCCCTTTTTACAGAAGAAAAAATTAGTACCCCCCGCTGCATCAAATCCAATACGATCATTTAAAATATAGATCTAAAAATAGCCAGCAATAAATATGCTATAATTAAAAGCTAACCAAACACTAAACTTCAGTGTTCTTCAGTCGGAATTACCAAATTAGTTTTCTTGCCAAAGGGCATACGTATCTGCACAAAGAATCCTATCTCCCCCCTTACTTTTCATGTGAAGAAATAGTTTGTTTTTCACCTTACAATGAAGGTGTTAGAATTGATACATTGTCCCCCTTCCCCGCCTTATATTTTTATAAAAGCCTCTTAATCATCTGTGAAATCCATTTGCTTTCATCAAATACAATTGAAATTAGATTATCTCGTCTAATTTGGCCAAAAAACAATCTATTTTTCAAAGTGTCTTGAATTACACAAATACATGTGTCATTAATCTATGCGATAACACAAGCGTGTTCAGTCTGCCTCTAAAACCGTCCCCTTATCTGTAACAGAATTATAAACACAGATGATTTTATTTAAGCCGATAAAGAAAGCAGATTTTAAAAGCATGAACGGGAAACTGACATTTTTTGAAGGAAAGAACTATTTTTAATGAACGAATTAAACTTTTAAACAGAGGGGAGGGGGGGGGGGAAGATGGTGTTTACGTAATGGAAAAAAGAGCGTATTTTACGTTTTCTATCCACTATAATCATCATATTGTAGAGTTTGTATTGTTGGGGGGAGGGCTATGCCCCCTGAAATTTGAATTTACTGGAGGGATGACTATGTAAAATTATTTTATTTGGAAATAAATTAAGAAAATTTACTAAACTGTACTTACATTACAAATCGAAGTAGCCATAGCTTCAAAGTCAATAATATTAAATGTATTGTCCATGGTATGTTAAAACATTATGAAAATTTAATCGTAATACATGGCCATTATATACAAAATCTCAAGGACGAATGAAAATCACTCATTTTTTTTTTAATTCAATTACCAATCAAGTTATCGTATATGGAGTAACCTTCACTGTCTCTGATTGGCCCTAAAGAATGGGTTTTGCCTCAAAAAATCAGTCTGGTTGTGTTATAGAATCTCGACTATACTCTCAAAACGTGTTTGACCACTTTATAGGTTTGCCAGCTTTTTAAAATGTCCACGTGAAACTGTACTGCATATTCTTGTGAAATTGATATCAATAGCAAAAAACCAGTCTGATTGTTTTATACAATCCTGACTATAGTTTCAAAACGTGTTTGACCACTTTATAGGTTTGCTTGCTTTTTGCAAAGTGCACGTCAAACTGTAGTGTATACCATGTGAGGGAGTACTGACTCTCTTTGAAAAGGTGTAGAGCATTAAGCAAATAGTATGGTCCTAGGGCATTAAGCAAATAGCATGGTAATTCCTAGGGTATTAAGCAAAATGGTACTTAGACCTCCACTACCGGCCAACCAAAATAATAACATTCAGTTCCCAATGCTCCATAAGATCAAGCTCGGTGATATAGAGTCTTCGGCATTTTTTGGTTCAGGTTGTCATAGGTCAATAATTAGTGAAAGACTGTTTAACCAAATCTCCCCTAAACTTCGATGGAATTGTATGCCAACGTTAGCTCGTATTAAACCACTAGGGTCCAAGTCACTGTCAATTACCGGGAAAGTCAAGCTTCCACTTTGCGTTTCTGACAAGAACCGACAAAAGCGTTTAGATTGGGAGTTTTTTTTTTATTATTTTTCCTAATGTGGATTATGAGGTAATTATCGGATGAGACATTCTGCATGCTCTGAATTCCACAATTGACCTCCATACAAATAACATTACATTTGGTGGTTATCTTTAATGACAGGGACGAGGTAATAAAACTGCCTCGCCGCGAGATTTTGGTAGAGTTTGAGGAAATTTCTAACGAATTAATTGAGGCTGCTAAGGCAGATATAAAAATAAAAACCGAGAGAGATTACTTACATTTAGACCATGAACACAAAGGACAACTTCAAAGAGAAGACGCCATATTAAAAACTATAATTGAATACCTTGAGGTGGTAGGAAAAAGGTCAAAGGCCTGTATAACTACCCAGGGAAAGGGAGCTGGTTTTAATGTCCCGGGAGATGAGGTTGATGCCTCGCGGGATGGTTTTGATGCACTGCGAGATGGTATTGATGCCTCGCAGGGCGGTTTGGCTACCCATGGAAAGAGAGCTGGTTTTAATATCCCGCGAGATGATTTGATGCCTCGCGGGATGGTTTTAATGCACTGAGAGATGGTATTGATACCTCGCAGGGCGGTATGGCTACCCATGGAAAGGGAGCTGGTTTTAATATCCCGCGAGAAGAGTTGATGCCTCGCGGGATGGTTTTAATGCACTGCTGAGATGGTATTGATGCCTCACAGTGCGGTTTGGCTACCCATGGAAAGGGATCTGGTTTTAATGTCTGCGAGATGATTTGATGCCTCGCGGGAGGGTTTAGATGCACTGCGAGGTGGTATTGATGCCTCGCAGGGTGGTTTGGCTACCCATGGAAAGGGAGCTGGTTTTAATGTCCCGCGAGATGAGGTTGATGCCTTGCGGGATGGTTTTGATGCACTGCGAGATGGTATTGATGCCTCGCGGGGTGGTTTGGTTACCCATGGAAAGGGAGCTGGTTTTGAGCTCCCGTGGGATGATTTGATGCCTTGCGGGATGGCTTTAATGCGTAGTGCTAATAGTAATGTAGAGATATCACCAGTAGTACCGCCATTTGTCGAACCACAAGTTAGTACAGTAAACCCAAATGGGTCAAAACTGAGGCGTTGTGCAGCAACAAAACACCAAGGATTTTATTGGGAATAATATCTTAACGTCATTGCAGCATGGTAAGCCAATCAAACTGCAATGGTTGACATATCTATTCTATTATTTATGAGTTTAAGCAATTTCATTTATTTGTCGCTGGTATTTTCAGGATTAATTAGCCCTTCTCGGTCATTCCTTTTGCCCTAATCCGAAGTTTATACACAATCTGAACTTTTCTTGTCCTCTCAAATTCATGTGTATAGGGAACAGGTCTATTTTTAAAGTATACAGATTAAAGTGAAGCGTTAGAATTTCAAGTTTCCTACTACGGTTGTAAGTGTGGTTTATTTATGCTTTGAAAGTTTTTACTTATGTAAGTATTGTGTAGTGTTTATATTATGTAATTGTTTACTAGTTTATGCTGTAGAATGTTAGTAGGTGAGAATTGAATGATTTGGGAAGGGCATTGAATGATTTGAATTCAATTAAAGTTTGGGGGTTTAATGATAAGGGGATAAGCCAAATTTGGGAAATTTAACTTAAAACAGGGAGGAGAATCTGTAAAGTATTTGGAACATAAATTCGAGAAGGTTTTTCCTGCTGTCTCGTTTCTTAGAGATTTGGCCATGTATATGTCAACGAGAGCTCGGTCCATGGGGGCTTTTGGGACTAAGGCTAGTCGTGGGAAAGGGTTCGTTCCCATGCATGGTCGAACAACCAATAGCTGAAACTTCGTTCCAGGAAAGTTATACTCTTGGTACACTTCTAAAGTCAGTCCATATTTCGCCTTCGTCTTAGCTAGTTGTTCTTGTGCTGCCTTATTTTCTCTGTATGTGTATTCGCATGTTATTTAATAAAGACCATGTACCGACGTTTATTGACTATCTTCGAATTTACGTAAACCGTTACATCAGCCAATATAAAAAGAGCATACAAATAAAGAACTAAACAGAGGTTTACATTACTGTGACCACCATTTGATGAACTAAGCCCTAACCAAAGCGAGTCTCACAATCTGGTGTCAGAACTCAGAAGTGTCTCTTAAGCTTGGTGTAACCTGTCTCACAAACTGGTCTCACAAAAACTTCAACTTGAATTTGAAACCCAGTTCATCAGACGCAAACAAGTAAAACACCATCATAGCCAGAGAAAAGCATCCTTACAAGACCTATAGCCAGCAGAGAACGTCACCATCAACAAAAAAGCGATTACAAAGAGTCGATTTAGAAAGAGAAGTCCAGATTCATCAAAAATCGTCACCGCTTCCAGTATTAAGAAGAGACACTAAGAAATACGTCAAGTGCAAAACCCTTCCGGAAGAAAGAAAAACGATTCAAGCCAACGAAAGACGGAAACAGAGGAACGCTCAAAACGTAAGTGTGATTCTATCAACCTGTTTTAGTGCGCATACGAAAATATTTAGAGCGTATTTACCCAATAATACATTACTTTTGCCGCCCAAATCTTAAAACTTTTATTGTAATTTCTCTTTCTCTTTTCAAAAAAAAAACATCATGAACACTGTGCCAGAGCTTAATCCCAAATCGCCAAATTTTGACAAAATAAAAGCTAAAGCATTTACCATGCAGCAGAGGTAAAATAAAAATACCTAATACTTTTGACCCAACAACTGATGAATATGATTCAAAACAGGTCACCAAATTTTATCAATAAATATGCCTTTGGGAAACAGCCGACTTTAAGCACTATTTCCTACTTATGTCTAAAAACAAAATCAAAGAAATTCTTTAGCTCAGCCAACAAATTCTGGTTCTTTTTCTGTAAGAAGAACAACAGATTTAGCATTTTAGGTCGTCATGCCTTTGACGACCTTTCAAATAGATAGTTTAATTGTCCAGTTGAGAAGGCTTATTAGACAGATAAATCTTGTCGGATGTAAACACTGAGTAAATCTTTTCTGGGGATAAGATTTATCAATTTTTAAAAGGGTGGAAAGAACGGCTAGAACTTATGCAAATTCAATGGAATATGGCGATGATTTAATAACTCCAGTGTCAAACCATTAACTTTACACACATTTAGGGAAGGGAACCACACAACATTCAACAGGGGCCAAATCGAAAATGCTAATAAGATCAAAGACTCGGAGGACAACTGTAGACTTGCTTGTGAAAATGAGAAGATAGAGATAGGGACCAGACAGGTAGACGAATTTCTAACCGCTGCTGTAACAGTTGAAAATAGACTCCACCTACCCCAATGCAACAACAAGGGGGAAGAACATTCGCATAGGGGCCGATCGAGTGGCAGAGAAGGGGGAAAAGGAAAACCTGCGTCAACGTCGTCAAAACTCAACCAATGCCACAATGGCAGGGGCTTTGGATATTTTTAAGGGAATTTCCTAGTAAAAAAAAATCCGAACCCCTACTCCTCAAAAACTTCCAAAATTATGGTTCAAAAACAAATACTGCTATAATTGTCATCGTAAAAGCCATATCACTCCCGAGTTATGGCATAAACAAGGAAACCCACCAAAATCATGGTTCAAACATAAATACTGCTATAATTGTAACCGTAAAAACCATGACATTTCCGAGTGTTGGTATAAACAAGGACCATAACCCGACATAACGTCAGAAAACTAACTCATCAGTCTAGTAGAAAAAAATGTGGACAGGTGACGAGGGCCTGCCGGAGGAAACAGGTAACAAGGGCCTGATTTCTGAGCCTGAACTAGGGCTGGAGAAAACAAGTGACGAGGGCCTGCCAGAGGAAACGGGTGACGAGGGCCTGATTTCTGGAACTATGCACAAGATGCATCAGAAGAAAGTTCAAGGTTTAATATAATGGCTGCTCGGACTTTTGGACGGACTATGTATGCTTAATCAAATTCTCTACCATTATCCACAAGAACAACCAGGAAAATTTAGGATCCATTTGACAACAAAAATTGTTTAGCCAAGGACTCTTGTGGATTCTTGTACAGAATTGATTCATTCGGACGGAATGTTAGCATCACATGGTTCGGTGGAAAAGCTCTCGCGAGCTTAAACATAATATGCATGTTCAAACACATGAGGAAACGAGTAAAAGTAATATAGCACATTTGTCTACCTAGACATAAAATCCCTAAACCATCCACCGAGCATTATAATTTTTTTTATTAAGCCGATAATTATTAATTTTTTTTATTAAGCTCTCTCAATCTCTTTGCCTGTGTGTCTGGGCGGGTGTTTGATTGTCTCAGTGCCTGTCTTTGTCATTTTGCAAGTCTGAATCTATATGTTTGTATGTGATTTTGCCTCTCTCACTCTTTTTGCTTGTGTGTCTGGGTGGGTGTTTGCTTGTCCTGCTGCCTGTCTTTCTCCGTTTGTATGTCTGAATCTATACGTTTGTATGTGTTTTTGTCTCTTTCACTCTCTTTGCCTATGTGTCTGGGCGAGTGTTTGCTTGTCCCACTGCCTGTCTTTGACGGTTTGTATGTCTGAATCTATATAGTTGTATGTGTTTTTGTCTCTCTCACTCTCTTTTCCTATGTATCTAATCAGCTGTTGGCTTGTCCCACTGCCTTTCTTGTCAGTTTGTATATCTGAATCTATGTTTTTGTATCTGTTTCTTTCTCTCTCAGTCTATTTTTCTGTGTATCTAGGTGGGCGTTTGCTTGTCCTACCGCCATTCTTTGTCAGTTTGTATGTCGAAATCTATATATTTGTATGTGTTTATGTTTCTCCTACTCTCTTTGCCTGTGTGTCTGGGCAGGTGTTCGATTCTCCCATTGCCGGTCTTTGTCGGTTTGTATGTCTGAATTTATATATTTGTATGTGTTTTTCTCACTCATTCTCTTTGCTAGTGTATCTGGGCAGGTATTTGCTTCTCTCAGTGTTTGTCTTTGTCGGTTTGTTTGTCTGAATCTATATATTTGTATGGTTTTTTGTCTCTTTCACTCTCTTTTTCTGTGTGTCTGGGTAGGTGTTTGCTTCTCTCAGTGTTTGTCTTTGTCGGTTTGCATGCCTGAATCTATATAATTGTATGTGTTTTTGTCTCTCTCACTCTCATTGCCTGTGTGTCTGGGCGGGTGTTTGCATTTCACAGTGTTTATCTTCGTCGGTTTGTATGTTTGAATCTATGTTTTTGTATCTGTTTTTTTTTCTCTCTCACTCTCTTTGTTTATGTGTCTGGGTGGGTGTTTGCTTGTTCCAGGGCCTGTATTTGTCTGTTTGTTTGTCTGAATCTATAGAGTTTTATGTGTTATTGTCTCTATCACTCTCTTTGCGTATGTGTCTTGGTGGGTGTTCTCTTGTTCCCACTGCCTGTCTTTGTTGGTTTGTATGCCTGAATCTATATATTTCTATGTGTTTTTGTCTCTTTCACTCTCTTTGCATGTGTGCCTGAGTGGGTGTTTGCTTGTCCCAGTGCCTGTGTTTGACGGTTTTTATGTCTGAATCTATTTAGTTGTATGTGTTTTGTCTCTATCAATCTCTTTGCCTGTGTCTGGGAAGGTGTTTGCTTGTCCCAGTGTCTATCTTTGTTGGTTTGTATCTCTGAATCTATATATTTGTATGTGTTTTTATCTGTCTCACTCTCTTTGCCTGTGCATCTGGGCAGGTGTTTGCTTCTCTCAGTGTTAGTTTTTTTTAGTTTGTATGTCTGAATCTACATATTTGTATGTTTTTTATATCTCTCACACTCTTCGCCTGTGTGCCTGGGCAGGTGTTTGCTTCTCTCAGTGTTTGTCCTTGTCGGTTTGTTTGTCTGAATCTATGTATTTGAATGTGTTTTTATCTCTCTCACTCTCTTTGCCTGTCTGGGTGGGAGTTTGCTTCTCACAGTGTTTGTCTTTGTCAGTTTGTATGTCTGAATCTATGTATTTGTATGTGTTTTGTCTCTCTCACTCTCTTTGCCTATGTGTCTGGGCAGATGCTTCTCACAGTACCTGTCTTTGTAAGTTTGTACGTATGTATAAATCTATGTATTTGTATATGTTTTTGTCTCTCTCATTCTCTTTGCTCGAGTGTCCGAGCAGGTGCTTCTCTGTACATCTGTTTGTCTTTGTAGGTTTGCATGTCTGAATCTATATACATGTGTGTTTTTTTCTCTCTCACAGGTATATTTAATGTCATTTTAAGATATGTGAAAAAAGGTGAAAAATGTCTGTCCAAAAAAAAATTCTAAGTAAAAGAAAAGAAAAGTGTTACTATAAACATTATTTTTCTAATAGTAAAAATCACGGCTAACATATCTTTATCATTATCATTTTATATTTTGGAAATAATAGATGCGAAAGTTTTTTCCTTAAGTATATTTCATGTCATTTTAAGACATGTAAAAAAAAGTCCAAAAAATTCCAAGTAAAAAAAAAAAGAAAAGTATTACTACAAACATTATTTTTTTAATAGTAGAAGTCACGAGTAACATATCTATATCATTCTCATTTTGTATTTCGAAAACATTAAATGTGAATTTTTTTTTGCTTTTAAGTATATTTCATGTCATTCTATGACATGTAAAACAAGTTTAAAAATTTTTAAAATAAAAAGTATAAAAAATGAAAAATAAAAGTTAAAAAAAAATTAAACTTCAAGAAAGGTATACAAAAATTGGGGTGGGGGGTGAAAAAGTTGGGGAGGGTATTGGAGGCTGGGGAGGGGCCCTTGGAGGTTGAGGTTCCTGGTGGTTAGGGTCTTTGGTGGTTGGGATCCTTGATTATTGGGGCTCTTTGATTATTGTGGTCCTAGATGGTTCAAATCCATAACCACTTCATTACTTGATTTCTAAGGATTTCTAAGGATTGTTCCGGATTTCTATATTAAAATTCTGTTCTCGGCGCCTACGACTTTATTAGTTTCATCTTTATGCATACTCCAATGCTAAACAATATATTATACTGCCCTTACTCCTAATTTGGTACTTTTGTATTATACAAACCACAGCAAAGAAGTGAAGCTAGGTCAATCGAATTGTGAATGATGAATATATTCCAACATTTATGTCACGTGACGTGGGAGTCATCACCCCCTCAGACTTACCTTTAGTTGGTAAGCAATTTTAACCCTTTACCAGTTTCATTCAATCCAATTAAAAATAAGAATATTATCGTCCTCTGGTTGCATTCCATTATTTAAATCATTAATTAAGATCATTCAGACCAGAATTATGCAAATGAAATACCTTTTGATACCTGTAATAATGTACGCATTTACTGGACGAGATCTGAGATACCTTTAAACTACATGTTATTAGCCTGTTTGACAGGCTTTCACCAAGGACATTAAATCTAGTTCCAGATAAGCACCTAGGTTGCTACTAGCATGAGACGCTTAATATTGCATCTCTGATGCAAGTACTTCATTTTTAGGGATAATGTCGATTATCAAAGTCATCATCTCCTTAACAACTCATCCATCTCCTTCCGTTTTAAGGTAAATTCCTAAATACTTACTGGGCGGCTTTCTGATCATATTTACAAGCCTGCTAATTCCCCACAACAAAAAAACAGAGATACTTTTGTCTTGTGTAATCCAGGACACCGTCCAATCTTCGAAACTGACGCTGTGGAGCGATATCATCTTTCCCATAATATATACGCGCAAGCATCTCTGTAACTGATTTTCCGACACATTTGACAGCATCGCTTGTAGTTGAGTCTTCCCCGGATATTTTTGCAAAAGCGGCATCTTTGTTTATGTTACATACTGAACAAGCCTTGAATCCGTTTTTATAGTCTCTGCAGATGTTTCTCCCATCTCATCCCATAGTCGAACAATTAGGATCGCAAAGTGCTCTTTGGAAACTGTGGACTAGTTTGGATAGTTCATCTTATATTATGTTAGGAACTTCCGCAATACGCGTTTCATTTTGTTAACTGTCAAAGTCACCCCCAAAATACCCTTTCTCCAAGGGGTGACTTTGACAACTCTTCCATCTCCTTCTGTTTTAAGGTAAATTCCTAAATTCTTACTGGGCGGCTTTCTGGTCATATTTACAAGCCTGCTAATTCCCCACAACAAAAAAACAGTCAGAGCCGTCGTTGTCTCTGTCACTAGTCGTCTTCTTCCCTTTCTTGTTTTCGCTCCTCTTGGCTGTGGCATTTATAATGTCTTCAGATGAGATACTTTTTTCTTGTGTAATCCAGGACACCGTCCAATCTTCGAAACTGACGCTGTGGAGCGATATCATCTTTCCCATAATATATACGCGCAAGCATCTCTGTAACTGCTTTTCCGACACATTTGACAGCATCGCTTGTAGTTGAGTCTTCCCCGGATATTTTTGCAATAGCGGCATCTTTGTTTATGTTACATACTGAACAAGCCTTGAATCCGTTTTTATAGTCAGTAGAGATGACCCTAAAGGTCGTGACGGGGCTCCTTATATGGGCATAGAACCACGTGGTTTATGGTTTTCTCAGTGAGAATGAAAAAACAGAAATTTTCTCACTTGAAAAACCAGGAATTTTGATGTTTTTATGGTTTTTGTCAGTGAGAATGGAAAAACAGAAACTTTCTCACTTTCATGGATGTCAACAGCAATTTATGTATGTTTTATGGTTTTTGTCAGTGAGAATGAAAAAACAGGAATTTTCTCACTTGAAAAACCATAAACCAAGTGATGCTGTCACGAGTCAGAACACCTGTGCTGTCGACCTCAATTCACCTATCGTGAATCAATAATTCCCCTTAGAAACAACAAATTAATTTTCCCTTTCTTGACAGATCAATCAATCAATGACATCATCTGTCAGACTTTAAAAATTTTCGCCTAGAAACATTTCTCCAGGAATAGATCCAAAATCATTAATGTCTTTGCCTCGGAAACAGTTCTACTGGTCGAACTCCAAAGGATATTAATAACCCAAGGCCATGGAAACAATTAGGCAAGAAACATCTTAGCGATGAATTGTTTTAGCGCGCGAGAAGTTTTCATATTAATTTGAAATGCATTAGTACAGAGATGCCAATAACAAAGGAACACGCTGAATTTGAGTTTAGGGATTATTTGAGCGAAACCGTTTTAGACAGGTTATGGAACTATTTCAGCGAAACAGATAGAGACATTTTAAAAGAAGATTTTGGAAGAGGTTTTGAGTGTGGTCGTTATAATACACAAGTTTCATTTGAACAATGTTGTGAGGTCCTCTAACCCAACCCCAAAGGGTTCCAATCCTCCTACCCCAACCCTGAAGGAAGCCCCCGGTCCTCAAAAGCCCCCCCAAGCTCCCAAAGGCCCTCCACCGGTCCCCAAATGTCCCCCAGGCTCCCAACTGTCCCCCCGGACCCTCAAAGACCCACCAAGCTCGCAAAGGGCCACCGGCGCCCCCAAATGCCCCCCCCGACCCCCAAAGACCCTCACCCGGCCCCCCAAACGCCCAACGAGCTCCCAAAGGACCCACCGGGGCCCCAAGGGCCACCACCGGCCCCCCACTGCCCCAAAAGCCCACCCATGGTCCTCAAAGGTCCCCCGGGCTCCCAAAGGGCCACCGGCGCCCCAAAGGCCCTCCACCGGTCCCCAAATGTCCCCCCGGCCCCCCAAAGCCCCCCCCGACCCCCAACTGCCATCCCCCGGCCCCCAAGCCCCACCCCCCGTCCCCCAACGTCCCCCCGAGCTCCCAAAGGACCACCGGCCCTCAAGGGACCCACAGACCCTCAAAGGCTCTCCCCGAGCACCCGTCTTTCGTTGATGTGAGTTGTCTGAAATCTATGATTTGGGATGTGTAGTTTGCTACTTCAGGCTTTTCTGAGCAGGATTTCTTAGCCATTCGTAGGTGTGTGTTGACTGAAACCAATACTTTGGGATGAGTAGTTTGCTATTTCAGGCTTTTATGAGCTAGGTTTCATAGCCTTTCATTGGTGTGTGTTGAGTGAAACTTATGATTAGGGATATATAGTTTGCTTTTTGGTCTTTTCTGAGTTGGATTTCTTAGTCTTTCATAGGTGTGTGGTGTCTGAAACCTGTGATTTGGGATGTGTAGTTTGCTATTTTCGACTTTTCTGAGCTGGATTTCTTAGCCTTTCATAGGTATGCGTTGTCAGAAAATTATGATTTGGGATGTATAGTTTGCTATTTCAGGCTTTTCTGAGCTAAGGTTTTCTAGTATTTCCTAGGTGAATGTTGTCTGAAACCAATAGTTTGGGATGAATAGTTTGCTATTTTTGACTTTTCTGAGCTACGTTTCTTAGTCTTTCGTTGGTGTGTGTTGACTGAAACCGATGATTTGGGATATGTAGTTTGCTATTTTTGACTTTTCTGAGCTGGATTTCTTAGTCTTTCATAGGTGTGTGTTGTATGAAACCTATGATTTGGGATGAGTGGATTGCTACTTTTGACTTTTCTGAGCTGGATTTCTTAGCCTTCCATAGGTGTTTGTTGTCTGAAACCTATAGTTTGGGATGACTAGTTTGCTATTTTTGACTTTTCTGAGCTAGGTTTCTTAGCCGTTCATAGGTGAGTGTTGTCTGAAACCTATGATTTGGGATATGTAATTTGCTATTTCCGACTTTTCATAACCGGATTTCTTAGTCTTTCGTAGGTGTGTGGTGTCTGAAACCTATGATTTGGGATGTGTGGGTTGCTATTTTTTTGACTTTTCTGAGCTGGATTTCTTAGCCATTCGTAGGTGTGTGTTGTCTGAAACCTATGATTTGGGATTGTTAATTTGCTATTTCCGACTTTTCATAACCGGATTTCTTAGTCTTTCGTAGGTGTGTGGTGTCTGAAACCTATGATTTGGGAGGTGTAGTTTGCTTTTTGGACTTTTCAGAGCTAGGATTCTTAGTCACTCATAGGTTTTTGTTGTCTGAAACTTCGAGTTTGGGATGAGTAGTTGGATATTTCAGACTTTTCTGAGCTAAGGTTTCTTAGTATTTCGTAGGTGAATGCTGTCTGAAACTTATGATTTGGAATATATAGTTTACTTTTTGGTCTTTTCTGAGTTAGATTTCTTAGTCTTTCATAGGTGTGTAGTGTCTGAAACCTATGATTTGGGATGTGTAGTTTGATATTTTAGACTTTTCTGAGCTAGGTTTCTTAGCCTTTCATAGGTATGCGTTGTCAGAACCGGATTTCTTAGTCTTTCGTAGGTGTGTGGTGTCTGAAACCTATGATTTGGGATGTGTGGGTTGCTATTTTTGACTTTTCTGAGCTGGATTTCTTAGCCATTCGTAGGTGTGTGTTGACTGAAACCTATGATTTGGGATGGTTAATTTGCTATTTCCGACTTTTCATAACCGGATTTCTTAGTCTTTCGTAGATGTGTGGTGTCTGAAACCTATGATTTGGGAGGTATAGTTTGCTTTTTGGACTTTTCAGAGCTAGGATTCTTAGTCACTCATAGGTGTTTGTTGTCTGAAACTTCGAGTTTGGGATGAGTAGTTGGCTATTTCAGACTTTTCTGAGCTAAGGTTTCTTAGTCTTTCGTAGGTGAATGATGTCTGAAACTTATGATTTGGGATGTGTAGTTTGCTATTTCGGGCTTTTCTGAGTTAGATTTCTTAGTCTTTCCTAGGTGTGTAGTGTCTGAAACCTATGATTTGGGATGTGTAGTTTGATATTTTCGACTTTTCTGAGCTAGATTTCTTAGCCTTTCATAGGTATGTGTTGTCAGAACATTATGATTTGGGATGTGTGGGTTGCTATTTCAGGCTTTTCTGAGATGGATTTCTTAGCTGTTCATAGGTGTGTGTTGTCTGAAACTTATGATTTGGGATGTGTAGTTTGCTAGTTGAACTTTTCAGAGCTATGATTCTTAGTCCGTCATAGGCGTTTGTTGTCTGAAACTTCTAGTTTGGGATGAGTAGTTTCGATATTTCAGGCTTTTCTGAGCTAAGGTTTCTTAGTCTTTCATAGGTGAATGATGTCTGAAACCTATGATTTGGGATATGTAAATTACTATTTCGGGCTTTTCTGAGTGGGATTTCTTAGTCTTTCATAGGTGTGTGTTGTCTGAAACCTATGATTTGGGATGGGTGGATTGCTACTTTTGACTTTTCTGAGCTGAATTTCTTAGCCTTTCATAGGTGTTTGTTGTCTGAAACCTATAGTTTGGGGTAACTAGTTGGCTATTTTTGACTTTTCTGAGCTAGGTTTCTTAGCCGTTCTTAGGTGAGTGTTGTCTGAAACCTAGGATTTGGGATATGTACATTACTATTTCGGGCTTTTCTAAGCTAGATTTCTTAGTCTTTCATAGGTATGTGTTGTCTGAAACCTATGATTTGGGATGTGTGGGTTGCTATTTTTTGACTTTTCCGAGCTGGATTTCTTAGCCATTCATAGGTGAGTGCCTGTCTGAAACTTGTGATTTGAGATGGTTAATTTGCTATTTCCGGCTTTTATTAGCTAGGTTTCATAGCCTTTCATAGGTGTGTGTTGTCAGAAAATTACGATTTGGGATGTGTAGTTTGCTATTTGAACTTTTCAGAGCTAGAATTCTTAGTCCATCATTGGTATTTGTTGTCTGAAACCAATAGTTTGGGATGACTAGTTTGCTATTTCAGACTTGTTCATTTTGAATTTCTGTCATGAAATGCAAGAGTTGGAAAATTAGGGTCTTAGTCCACCAGCTCAGTATTAGGGTCCCAGTCCACCAGCCTAAACAGTGGAAATTCACTAGCTCAGAATTGGGGTCTTAGTCCACCAGCCTGAATGGTGGAAATCCACTAGCTCAATATTGGGGTCTCAGTCCACCAGCCTGAATGGTGGAAATTCACTAACTCCGAATTAGTGTCTTAGTCCACCAACCCGAATGGTGGAAATTCACTAGCTCAGAATTGGGGTCTTAGTCCACCAGCCTGAATGGTTGAAATTCACATTAGACGACACAAAAACTTACACACACACAAAAACTTACACACACGAACAAAAAATTACACACACACACACAAAACATACACACACACACACACATAAAAACATACATACACACGCCAAAACTTACACACACACCATGAAAAACACACACACACACACACAAAAACACAAAAACACAAACACAAACACACACACAAACACTTACACAAGCACACTAAAACTTACATCTAAAAAAAAACTTACATGCACACAAAAACTTACACACACACACACACACACAAAACTCAAAAACACAAACACAAAAAAATACACACACACACACCAAAAAAAACACACACAAACACAAAAACAAACACACAAAAAAAACAACACACAAAAAAAAAAACATGAACACAAAAAAAACTCACACACACATTCGCAAAAACTTATACACACACACCCACACAAAAAAAATAAATTAAAAACACAAAAAATAACTAATACACACAAATGCCAACTAATACACTAAAACAATAATAAACGCACACACACACACACACACACACACAAAAACAAAAACAATAACGAGCAAGAAAAAAAGACCAGACAAAATAAAAAGCCACCAACAAAATACACACACACACACACACACACACAAAAATTACACACACAAAAAAACGATCAATCACACACACACACACCAAAACTATAAAATACCCACAAAAATACACACATACACACACACAAAAAATCTTACACAAGAACACAAAAAAACAAAAACAAACAAAAGAACACACTAATACACACACACACACACATACACAAAAATCACACACACACACACACGACATAATACACACACACGCCGACACATACACACACACAAAATAATACATGCACCTACAAAAAAACACACACACAAAAACAAAAACCCACACGTCAGTAAACTTACACACACACACACACAAACTTAAACTAACACAAAAACAAAAACAAAAACACACACACACAAACACACACACACACAAAAACATACACATGCACACGACAAATTACATGCACACAAAAACTTACACGCACAAAAAAACTTACACACACACACACACACACAAACACACACACACACACACACGAAAACTCACACCCACACGCAAAAACTTACACACACAAAAAAAATTACACACACACACACACACATACACACAAACTTACACATGAACACAAAAAAACTTACACACACACACACAAAAACTTACACACACACACACACACACACAAAACTTCCACACACACACACGACAACTTACACACACACACACCAAAACTAAATAACACTAACAATTACACACACACACACACACACACACACAAACATACACAAACACACACAAAAACTGTCAAACAAAAACAAAAGCTTAGACACACATAAACTTACACCCACACGCAAAAACTTACATGCACAAGAAAACATACATGCACACTAAAACTAAAACACACACACACGAAAACTTACACACACACACACACCAAAACTTGCACACACACACACAAAACTTACACACACACACACGAAAACTCACACACACACACAAACAAAAACAAAAACACACACACACACAAAAACTTACACACACACACACACACACACACACACAAAACTAACACAACCACACGAAAACGAACAGGCACACAAAAACATAGACACACACACACGAAAACTAACACACACACCTCAAAACTTACACACACAAAAGCTTAGACACACACAAACTGACACACACACACACACAAAAACTTACACCCACACACAAAAACTTTCACACACAAAAACACAAACACAAAAAAACAAACAAAAATAAAAACACAAAAAACATAAAAAACACAACAAAAAAAAAACACTTACACAAACCTAAAAAAACAAAAAAACACACACACGAAAACACACACACACACAAAAACATACACAACACGCACATAAACTTACACACACACAAAAACTACAACTCACGCACAAAAACTTACACACACACACACACACACGAAAAATTATGCACTCACACGAAAAAAACCATATCACAGTTAAAGAGTCTTAATATTTCAAATTTCTTTTTGAATATCTATAGTGAAATGCAAGAGTTGGAATATTTCAGTAGTGACTTGCTGTGCTTTACCTTCTCACAATTCCATTTTCTTGATTTTTCGAAGTTCATTTTGAATTTCTGTCATGAAATGCAAGAGTTGGAAAATTGGGGTCTTAGTCCACCAGCTCAGTATTGAGGTCCCAGTCCACCAGCCTGAACGGTGGAAATTCACTAGCTCAGAATTGCGATCATAGCCCACCAGCCTGAATGGTGGAAATTCACTAGCTCACGATTGGGGTCTCAGTCCACCAGCCTGAATGGTGGAAATTCACTAGCTCAGAATTGGGGCCTCAGTCCACCAGCCTGAATGGTGGAAATTCACTAGCTCAGAATTAGGGTCTTAGTCCACCAATCTGAATGGGTGAAATTCATATTAGACGAGGTTAAGTGCGCACACACACACAGAGAGAGACGACTAACACACAGGGACAACACACACACAAAGAGACGACACCTAACCTTTTCCGGCAAGTATGGTTAGGTTAGGTTAGGCTAGATTAAGTTAGGTTAGGTTAAGTGAATAGGTTAGGTTAGCCAATGTACGCTTCACTTAGGTTAGCTTAGGTTAGGTGAGAGACAGGCCAAAAGTTAGGTGTATGATTAGGTTAGGTTAGGTTAGATTATGTTAGGTTAGGTTAAGTTAGGTTAGGCTAGGTTAGCCTACGTACGCGCGCGTACGTAGGCTAACCTAGCCTAACCTAACTTAACCAAACCTAACTTAATCTAACCTAACCTCACCTAATCGTACACCTAACTTGTTTCCTGTCTCTCACCTAACCTAATCTCACCTATGTGAAGCGTACATTGGCTAACCTAACCTATTCACTTAACCTAATCTACCTTAATATAGCCTAACCTAACCTAACCATACTTGCCGAAAAAGGTTAGGTGTCGTCTCTGTGTGTGTGTGTTGTCCCTGTGTGTTAGTCGTCTCTCTGTGTGTGTGTGTGCGCACGTAACCTCGTCTAATATGAATTTCACCCATTCAGATTGGTGGACTAATACCCTAATTCTGAGCTAGTGAATTTCCACCATTCAGGCTGGTGGACTGAGACCCCAATTCTGAGCTAGTGGATTTCCACCATTCAGGCTGGTGGGCTGAGACCCTAATATTGAGCTAGTGAATTTCCACCATTCAGGCTGGCGGGCTATGATCCCAATTCTGAGCTAGTGAATTTCCAGCGTTCAGGCTGGTGGACCGGGTCCCCAATACTGAGCTGGTGGACTAAGACCCCAATTTTCCAACTCTTGCATTTCATGACAGAAATTCAAAATGAACTTCGAAAAATCAAGAGAATGTAACTGTGAGAAGGTAACGCACTGCAAGTCACTACTGAAATAATCCAACTCTCGCATTTCACGACAGAAATTCAAAATGAAATTTGAAAAATTATGACACTGTAACTGTGATATGCTAGTTTTCGTGTGTGTGCATAAGTTTTCGTGTGTGTAAGTTTTTGTGCGTGTGTGTAAGTTTTTGTGTGTATTTTAGATTTAGTGAGTGTGTGTTAGATTTTGTGTGTGATTTTGTTTTCGTGTGTGTGTGTGTTAGTTTTTTTGTTTGTTGTTTTTAGATTTTTTTTTTGTGTTTTTGTGTTTGTGTGTTTTAGTTTTTTTGTGTGTATGTGTTTTTTTGTATGTGTGTTTAATTTTGTGCGTGTGTGTGTAAGTTTTTGTGTGTGTGTGTGTGTATGTTTTTTTGTTTCTAAGCTATTGTGTGTGTGTAAGTTTTGACGTGTGAGTGTAAGTTTTCGTGTGTGTGTGTATAAGTTTTTGTGTGCATGTAAGTTTTCGTGTGCATGTGTTAGTTTTTGTGTGTGTGTGTGTGTGTGTGTGTGTGTGTGATTTTTTGTGTGTGTTTTTGTGAAAGTTTTGGTGTGTGTGTGTGTTAGTGTTCGTTTGTGTCTTTTTTAGTTTTTGTGTGTGTGTGTATTTGTGTGTGCTTGTTCTTTAGTTTTTGTGTGTTTGTGTGTTAGTTTTTGTGTGAATGTAATTTTTTGTGTGCATGTAAGTTTTTGCGTGTGTGTGTAAGTTTTTGTGTGTCTAAGATATTGCGGGTGTATATAAGCTTTTTGTGTGTGTTTGTGTTAGTTTGTGTGTGTGTGTGTGTGTGTGTGTGTTTTTTTTTGTGTTTATTTTTTTGTGTGTGAGTGTTTGTTTTCGTGTGTGTGTGTGTGTGGTTGTTTTTTGTGTGTGTGTTTGTGCTTGTATTTATTTTTGCGTGTTTTTTTGTTTTATTTTTTTTTCTATTTTTATTTTGTTTTTTTTTGTGTTTTTGTGTGTGTGTAATGTTTTTTGTGTGTGTTATTTTTTGAGTGTGTGTGTGAGTTTTAGTGTGTGTGTGTGTGTGTGTAAGTTTTGTGTGTGTGTGTGTGTGTGTACGTTTTTGTGTGAATGTAATTTTTTGTGTGCTTTTTAGTTTTCGTTTTGTTGTGTTAGTTTTGTGTGTGTGTGGGTGTGTTTGTGTATTGTTTAGTTTGTGTGTGTGTGTGTGTGTGTGTGTAAGTTTGTGTGTGTGTGTGTGTATGTTTTGACGTGTGTGTGTAAGTTTTCATGTGAGTGTTTGTTATTTTTCTTGTGCATGTGTATGTTTTTGTGTGTGTATATGTTTTTTCGTGTGTGTGTTTGTTTTCGTGTTTGTGTGTGTGTGTAAGTTTTGTGTGTTTGTGTGTGTGTTTTTTATTTTTTTTGAGTGTGTGTGTTTGAGTTTTTTTTGTGTTAATGTTTAATTTTTTGTGTGTGTGTTTATTTTTTTTTTTGTGTGTGTGTGTGAGTTTTTGCGTGTGTGTGTGTGAGTTTTTGTGTGTTTGTGTGTGTAAGTTTTGTGTGTGTGTGTGTGTGTGTGTGTGTGTTTGTGTGTGCATGTAAGTTTTTGTGTGCTTGTAAGTTTTCGCGTGCATGTGTATGTTTTTGTGTGTGTGTGTGTGTGTGTGCGTGTTTGTTTTTGTGTGTGTATGTTTTGGCGTGTGTGTGTGTGAGTTTTCGTGTGTGTGTATGTTAGTTTGTGTGTGTGTGTGTGTGTGTGTGTGTGTGTAAGTGTGTGTGCATGTGTGTGTGAGTTTTTTTTGTGTTCATGTTTATGTTTTTGTTTGCGTGTGTGTGTGTGTGTGTGAGTTTTTGTGTGTGTGTATGTTTTGGTGTGTGTGTGTGTGATTTTTCGTGTTTTTTTTTTTTGGTATTTTTTGTGTGTGTGTGTGTGTGTGTGTAAGTTTTTGTTTGCATGTATGTTTTTGTCTGCATGTATGTTTTAGTGTGATTGTGTATGTTTGTGTGTGTTTGTGTGTGTGTGTGTCAGTTTTTTTGTGTGTGTGTGTGTGTGTGTGTAAGTTTCATCGTGTGTGTGTGTAAGTTTTGGTGTGTGTTTGTAATTTTTCATGTGTGTGTGTGTAAGTTTTTGTGTGTGTGTGTGTGTAAGTTTGTGTGCGTGTGTGTTATTTTTCGTCTGTTTGTAAGTTTTTGTGTGGTCTAATGTGAATTTCAACCATTCAGGCTGGTGGACTAAGACCCCAATTCTGAGCTAGTGAATTCCACCATTCAGGTTGGTGGACTAAGACTCTAATTCGGAGTTAGTGAATTTCCACCATTCAGGCTGGTGGACTGAGACCCCAATATTGAGCTAGTGGATTTCCACCATTCAGGCTGGTGGACTAAGACCCCAATTCTGAGCTAGTGAATTTCCACCGTTTAGGCTGGTGGACTGGGACCCTAATACTGAGCTGTTGGACTAAGACCCTAATTTTCCAACTCTTGCATTTCATGTCAGAAATTCAAAATGAACAAGTCTGAAATAGCAAACTAGTCATCCCAAACTATTGGTTTCAGACAACAAACACCAATGATGGACTAAGAATTCTAGCTCTGAAAAGTTCAAAAAGCAAACTACACATCCCAAATCGTAATTTTCTGACAACACACACCTATGAAAGGCTATGAAACCTAGCTAATAAAAGCCGGAAATAGCAAATTAACCATCTCAAATCACAAGTTTCAGACATCACTCACCTATGAATGGCTAAGAAATCCAGCTCGGAAAAGTCAAAAAATAGCAACCCACACATCCCAAATCATAGGTTTCAGACAACACATACCTATGAAAGACTAAGAAATCTAGCTTAGAAAAGCCCGAAATAGTAATTTACATATTCCAAATCCTTGGTTTCAGTCAACACACACCTAAGAATGGCTAATAAACCTAGCTCAGAAAAGTCAATAAGAGCAACCTAGTCACCCCAAACTATAGGTTTCAAACACCAAACACCTCTGAAAGGCTAAGAAATTCAGTTCAGAAAAGTCAAAGGTAGCAATCCACCCATCCCAAATCATAGGTTTCAGACAACACACACCTATGAAAGACTAAGAACTCCCACTCAGAAAAGCCCGAAATAGTAATTTACATATCCCAAATCATAGGTTTCAGACATCATTCACATATGAAAGACTAAGAAACTTTAGCTCAGAAAAGACTTAAATATCTAGACTACTCATCCCAAATTAGAAGTTTCAGACAACAAACGCCTATGACGGACTAAGAATCATAACTCTGAAAAGTTCAAATAGCAAACTACACATCCCAAATCATAAGTTTCAGACAACTCACACCTATGAACAGCTAAGAAATCCAGCTCAGAAAAGCCTGAAATAGCAACCCACACATCCCAAATCCTAATGTTCTGACAACACATACCTATGAAAGGCTAAGAAACCTAGCTCAGAAAAGTCGAAAATATCAAACTACACATCCCAAATCATAGGTTTCAGACACTACACACATATGAAAGACTAAGAAATCTAACTCAGAAAAGCCCTAAATAGAAAACTACACATCCCAAATCATAAGTTTCAGACATCATTCACCTATGAAATACTAAGAAACCTTAGCTCAGAAAAGTCTGAAATAGCCAACTACTCATCCCAAACTCGAAGTTTCAGACAACAAACATCTATGAGTGACTAAGAATCCTAGCTCTGAAAAGTCCAAAAAGCAAACTATACCTCCCAAATCATAGGTTTCAGACACCACACATCTACGAAAGACTAAGAAATCCGGTTATGAAAAGTCGGAAATAGCAAATTAACCATCCCAAATCATAGGTTTCAGTCAACACACACCTACGAATGGCTAAGAAATCCAGCTCAGAAAAGTCAAAAAAATAACAACCCACACATCCCAAATCATAGGTTTCAGACACCACACACCTACGAAAGACTAAGAAATCCGGTTCTGACAACGCATACCTATGAAAGGCTAAGAAACCTAGCTCAGAAAAGTCGAAAATATCAAACTACACATCCCAAATCATAGGTTTCAGACACAACACACCTAAGAAAGACTAAGAAATCTAACTCAGAAAAGACCAAAAAGTAAAATATATATTCCAAATCATAAGTTTCAGACAGCATTCACCTATGAAATACTAAGAAACCTTAGCTCAGAAAAGTCTGAAATAGCCAACTACTCATCCCAAACTCGAATTTTCAGACAACAAACATCTATGAGTGACTAAGAATCCTAGCTCTGAAAAGTCCAAAAAGCAAACTATACCTCCCAAATCATAGGTTTCAGACACCACACACCTACGAAAGACTAAGAAATCCGGTTATGAAAAGTCGGAAATAGCAGATTAACCATCCCAAATCATAGGTTTCAGTCAACACACACCTACGAATGGCTAAGAAATCCAGTTCAGAAAAGTCAAAAAAATAGCAACCCACACATCCCAAATCATAGGTTTCAGACACCACACACCTACGAAAGACTAAGAAATCCGGTTATGAAAAGTCGGAAATAGCAAATTACATATCCCAAATCATAGGTTTCAGACAACACTCACCTATGAACGGCTAAGAAACCTAGCTCAGAAAAGTCAAAAATAGCAAACTAGTCATCCCAAACTATAGGTTTCAGACAACAAACACCTATGGAAGGCTAAGAAATCCAGCTCAGAAAAGTCAAAAGTAGCAATCCACTCATCCCAAATCATAGGTTTCATACAACACACACCTATGAAAGACTAAGAAATCCAGCTCAGAAAAGTCAAAAATAGCAAACTACATATCCCAAATCATCGGTTTCAGTCAACACATACCAACGAAAGACTAAGAAATGTAGCTCAGAAAAGTCAAAAATAGCAAACTATTCATCCCAAACTATTGGTTTCAGACAACATTCACCTACGAAATACTAGAAAACCTTAGCTCAGAAAAGCCTGAAATAGCAAACTATACATCCCAAATCATAATTTTCTGACAACGCATACCTATGAAAGGCTAAGAAATCCAGCTCAGAAAAGTCGAAAATAGCAAACTACACATCCCAAATCACAGGTTTCAGACACCACACATCAATGAAAGACTAATAAAACCAACTCAGAAAAGACCAAAAAGCAAACTATATATCCCAAATCATAAGTTTCACTCAACACACACCAACGAAAGTCTATGAAACCTAGCTCATAAAAGCCTGAAATAGCAAACTACTCATCCCAAAGTATTGGTTTCAGTCAACACACACCTACGAATGGCTAAAAAATCCTGCTCAGAAAAGCCTGAAGTAGCAAACTACACATCCCAAATCATAGGTTTCAGACAACTCACATCAACGAAAGACGGGTGCTCGGGGAGAGCCTTTGTGGGTCTGTGGGTCCCTTGAGGCCGGGTGGTCCTTTGGGTGCTCGGGGGGACGTTTGGGGCCCGGGGGATGGGCTTTGGGGCGGGGGGAGGGCATTGGGGGGGCGGGGGGGGATTTGGGGTGCCGGGGGGACTTGGGTGGATCGGTGGTTGGCCTTTGGGGCGCCGGTGGTTCTTTGGGAGCCAGGGGGACCTTTGAGGACCAGGGGTGGGCAGTGGGGGCAGTGGGGGCCGTGTGGCGGACCTTGGGGACCCCGGGGGGCCTTGGGGAGCTCAAGGGGCCTTTGGGGGGCCCGGAGTGGGTCGTGGGGGGTCTGGGTGAGCCTTTGGGGGCGCCGGTGGCCCTTTGCGAGCTTGGTGGGTCGTTGCGGGTCCGGGGGGACAGTTGGGAGCCTGGGGGACATTTGGGGACCGGTGGAGGGCCTTTGGGAGCTTGGGGGGGCTTTTGAGGACCGGGGGCTTCCTTCAGGGTTGGGGTAGGAGGATTGGAACCCTTTGGGGTTGGGTTAGAGGACCTCACAACATTGTTCAAAAGAAACTTGTGTATTATAACGACCACACTCAAAACCTCTTCCAAAATCTTCTTTTAAAATGTCTCTATCTGTTTCGCTGAAATAGTTCCATAACCTGTCTAAAACGGTTTCGCTCAAATAATCACTAAACGCAAATTCAGCGTGTTCCTTTGTTATTGGCATCTCTGTACTAATGCATTTCAAATTAATATGAAACCTTCTCGCGCGCTAAAACAATTCATCGCTAAGATGTTTCTTGCCTAATTGTTTCCATGGCCTGTGGTTATTAATATCCTTTGGAGTTCGACCAGTAGAACTGTTTCCGAGGCAAAGACATTAATGATTTTGGATCTATTCCTGGAGAAATGTTTCTAGGCGAAAATTTTTAAAGTCTGACAGATGATGTCATTGATTGATTGATCTGTCAAGAAAGGGAAAATTAATTTGTTGTTTCTAAGGGGAATTATTGATTCACGATATGTGAATTGAGGACGACAGCACAGGTGTTCTGACTCGTGACAGCATCACTTGGTTTATGGTTTTTCAAGTGAGAAAATTCCTGTTTTTTCATTCTCACTGACAAAAACCATAAAACATACATAAATTGCTGTTGACATCCATGAAAGTGAGAAAGTTTCTGTTTTTCCATTCTCACTGACAAAAACCATAAAAACATCAAATTCCTGGTTTTTCAAGTGAGAAAATTCCTGTTTTTTCATTCTCACTGAGAAAACCATAAACCACGTGGTTCTATGCCCATATAAGGAGCCCCGTCACGACCTTTAGGGTCATCTCTACTATAGTCTCTGCAGATGTTTCTCCCATCTCATCCCATAGTCGAACAATTAGGATCGCAAAGTGCTCTTTGGAAACTGTGGACTAGTTTGGATAGTTCATCTTATATTATGTTAGGAACTTCCGCAATACGCGTTTCATTTTGTTAACTGTCAAAGTCACCCCCAAAATACCCTTTCTCCAAGGGGTGACTTTGACAACTCATCCATCTCCTTCCGTTTTAAGGTAAATTCCTAAATACTTACTTGGCGGCTTTCTGATCATATTTACAAGCCTGCTAATTCCCCACAACAAAAAAACAGTCACCTGTTCTTTCGCGGTCAAACAAATTTTCAGTACTCCTAAATGTAATGAAGAGTACTTTACACAACCAGTTCATAAACAGACGCTCTATACTTGATGGGCGCAATTTCCACACTGACTGACGAAGATAATCTAAAGAAGCATCTAGAATTCTCTCAGATTTTTTCGTCACACGACCTGTCGTCAAAAATCAAAAGAAATTTTTTTTGTGGTTGTTTCAATGTCACCCCTGATTATCAATCTCACCTCGGTTTACGGTACATGTTTAATGGCTCAGTTAAAAGCTAGTGGTTATATTTACTAGGTTTTTAAAAATTCTACTATCTATTAGATTTCACAGATTTCAATGTTAACTAGTTTCTGCGGAGAATTTGCAATGAACTCTTTGTCATGGTTGAAGCATTGGCTGCTACCTAGTAAAGACCGACTTATTCAAATTATTTACTTAACAATTCCATCCTAAGATTATGCATCCAAAGAGGAAGAAAGACAAATAAAAATAATTCTACAGGAGAATACAGATTATTCTTCCCAAAACTTTTGAAATGAAAACAAACTTATTTTATAATACCATTCATCCTACTATTCAAGAAATGATCTTTTTTTGAAATATCGGTTCATTTCTAAGCATTGAGTGGCTTTTCTATTTAGGGATAGGTCAAATAACTCCCTAAGCCTAAAGGCGCATTTCTGTTGAGCCAGCAAAATATGCCATAAATATGTCTCGATATGCAAAGCTGTCGGCTTAGTTAACCTTTTGTGTCGGAGCTACTCGCCTGGAGTATATTTCTTAATTGCCACTATATTTATTTTTTTAAAACAAAGGAAATATATTTCGATACTAAAACAAAGAATTACAGATCCATATCTTGTTTTTGTTTAAAAAAAATTACAAAAAGAAAAGATGGTCTTTTTGTCTTCTCTGACGCTATTTTTCTTTGAGTATTAAAGCTATTTATCCATCTAGCTCCTTAATAAGGGTTGGGTCCTCAGAGATTTCCCTGGCCTGAAAGTGAAAAAAAAAACTGTTAATAAATAACTCAAATTGTATTGTAAGGTCTCGAAAGTGTTCATATTTTTTTCTATTGTTTAATCAGATGAATTGTGATTTGCAAGCCAATTGGGTCATTGCAACTAAAAAAAACACACGGCCTGAAAAGCAAGTCGTGTTAAGTAAAGTATAAAGTTAAAGTTCATTTTTCATGTTGTATTTACAGGTGAAAAAACAAGATGTCTAATAAAGAGCATCTTTTGATGGTTTTAATTAAGTTGAAAAAGCAAATTCAAAACTATAATAGCATTAAAAGATAGAAAACGAGAGACAATTTTTAAAAAAAAATCAAAACAAAGTTTTTAACAAAAATATCAAATTTTCAAAAAGCGTATTAGGAAAGAAAATAAAGAATAAAAAAGATTTAAAAACAAAAAACAGGATATTTTAGCCAAACACAAAATGAAAAATTAGCCTCGTGTATTCTTGTTAATCATCTGCGTTGTAAAAAAATCATACTTGATCAAAATCAAATTTTCAAAAAGCGTATTAGGAAAGAAAATAAAGAATAAAAAAGATTTAAAAACAAAAAACAGGATATTTTAGCCAAACACAAAATGAAAAATTAGCCTCGTGTATTCTTGTTAATCATCTGCGTTGTAAAAAAATCATACTTGAGTTTAGAACCGTGATTCCCAACGTTAGACAACGGCTTGAGTTTAGAACCGTGATTCCCAACGTTAGACAACGGCCCCACCTTTGGGGCAACGTAATATTTTGATGGGTCATGTGTAGGACATGAATCTTTCCGGTGTCTTTACTTTAGAGCCTTAATTTTGAAAGAAAAACAATTATGTAAATGACGCGACATCCAAATACATGAAACCTCTACAATAGGGTTCTTTGATACGCTGAATCTGATGGTCATCAAGATTCTGTAAGTTTTAGGGGGAATCCCCCCTTTTTTTCAAAAATCAGACAAATTCTCTCGGGCTCGTAGGCTTTAATGGGTAAGACTGAACTTAATGAAACTTGTATATATTTGAAATCAGCATTATAGGCCAATCCTTTTGATACGTCTATTGGTATCAAAAATCTGTTTTTGAGAGTTCCGGTTACTATTGAGCCGGGTCGCTCATTACTTACAGTTCGTTAAAACGAACTGTTTGATGAGCGTGGGGTTACTAAAGGCCTCAAAAGAACGATGAATTTTCTCGGATGAATACATATTTAACCTCTCACCTCCCTTCATCGTGAAGAATATATATATATATATATATATATATATATATATATATATATATATATATATATATATATATATATATATATATATATATATATATATATATATATATAATTTATATATATATATATGGATGAATAACGGGTAAAGAGTGCAATAGGAGTACTAAGAGAGGGGAGGGGGTGAAAGTCCCCCGTCACCCCTTCACCTAAGAGTTATTACGAAAATAACTGTTTTAAAAATCAAAGCACTGTGGTAAGAAGTTGTGCTTAAGATTAAATAACTGAGATTCTTTGATTCCTTCTTATTCAGGGGCGTTCAACTGGGGGGAGGAGGATTTAAAACACCTTTTTAATGTATTTTCATTGAACAATATATTTTTGATATTTACATAGAAAAAAATTGCCACCTCCTAGATTTTGGAATATACATCCCACCCTCCAAAGAACTCCATTAATTTATGCTAAATTGCTTCCAGGAAAATGACTATGAAACTTGGGATATTTATGAAAATAGTATTTCCATTTTGAAAAAGAAACACATTTAAGTGTACCCTATGTCTCAAAGCGCTGTTATATAAAAGTTAAAGTGTAGTGTTAGGGGTGTGGATAAGAGGAGCTAGCCCCCTCACATTTATGATAATCTTGAAATTGGGTAGTAAAGACGAGCTGGGTTTAAATAAAAAAGTTCTTTTCAAGTGAAAGGAAAGAAAGACTTTAAGCAATCCAAAGCAATGGTTTAAGGTGCAGCAATGGTGCAAGTTCTTCAACACAAAATATCACAAAACAAATTAAAGAATCAAAACTAACCAAGATTTGAATAAAACCCGAGAGTTGAATATCATATAAGGATTATTCCAGTAGGAATTTCTACTAACACAAAACAAAATCCCATATGGTTTTTGTTTGTGTCCAAGTTCCACCCCATGTTGGCATTCCAGCAGTAAATATACTGTTTTTCTATGGTGTAACACGTTCTGCATAGAGCTAATTCATCAGCTATCTATTGTTATCCAGTCACCATGTTATTTGAAACCGTGAAATCCTTTTTAGAGAATGTAAGGGGTTCGGCAACCAGGGGCTAGAGGATTGTTTAATAGCAAAACATAACAGTGCTTAAAAAATTCACCTTTAAGGTAAATTTTTAATTTAAATAAATAAAAAGAACAATTTTTCTTCAAATGAAAGTAAAGAGAGGCTTTAATCCATCAGCAACCCCCGCTTACTACATCAAAGTTCTTCAATACTTATAAGAAACTTTTTACCCGAACTAAATCTTATTCATATTCCTTATTTGAGAAGAGCAGCTCAATTTCGGTTAGCTCAATTTGTAGACCTTGAACCGGATTAAACATTTTAGAAACTGGCTTTTCAAATGAAGGTGTAGAGCGGCATTTTCAATGAACACAGTATAATCCTGCATATACGATGAGAGCACCACCCTCTGGCTCCCCACTCTCTACACTTAAGCAGTAGCGCAATTTTGTCAAAATCCAGGAGGGAGGGCAAAGTTGGAGCCGATTTCCCCACGTCAAGTGAAAATGACAGTGGTGGAAGGGGTCGTCGTATAAAATTCGAAGGGGGCTCATTCGATTGGAAATCGGACGTTCTAGTGTCCTTTTTAAGAGTCAAAAGTGATCGGAGAGCAACTAGCACCCCCTCCCCGACGCCCTTTTTCCCCAAATACATCCGATCAAAATTTTGAGATAGTCATTTTGTTAGAAATAGTTAAAAGATTAGATAACAAAATTTCTGGTGTCGACACAGTCCCCCAGGTCCCCGGGGCAGGCGTTGTAAGTTATATCCTGGTATGTAAGGGATGCCATATATGGTTCTATGTGGTTCATATATGGTTCTTATGGAAGGGATGCTCGTATAAACTTCAGAGAGGGCTCATTTGATTGGATATTGAAAGTTCTAGTTCACCCCTTAAGAGTCAAAAGGGATCGGAGGGCAACTGCCCCCTAGGCCCTTTTTATTCCAAACCCATCCAATAAAAATTTTGAGATAGTAATTGTGTCCAAAATGGTTTTTTGTTAAAATTTTTTTAAAAATTTGTTTAAAACAGGGGTCAGAACAACCCCCCCCCCGAGGGCCCGGGGGTGGCGTTGTAGGTTCTACCCTGGGGGCATGCAAGGTTTCTATTTAAGGAGGACTCGTATAAACTTAAGAGGTGGCTTATTTGATTGGAAACTGAAAGTTCTAGTTGCCTTTTTGTGAGTCAATTGAGATCGGAGTGCATCTATCCGCCCCCCTTAAACACATCCTCTTTTTACCAAATTTAACCGATCAAAATTTTGAAATTACCAGTTTATTTTAAATAGTCTAACGATCAGATAACAAAAAATTCGGGGTGAATACCCCCCCCCCCAGAGCCCGGAAGAAGGGTTGTAACTTATGACCTGGGGATATATAAAGTATATTTTGAAGAAGTGCTCGTGTATACCTCGAAGGGGACTCAAATAATTAGAAATTGAAGGTTCTAGTTCGCCTTTTTAGAGTCAAAAGTGATTCGAAGGCAACTAGACCCTCCCCTCCCCTGCCAACCCTATTTTTCCCAAATGCGTCCGATTGAATTTCTTATACAGCCATTTTGTCCAAAATAGATCAAAGATCATATAACAAGGACATTACGGATAATACAGCCCACTATAACCTAGGTGCAAGTGTTGTAAATTATGCCCCGGGGGCATATAAAGTTTTTATGGAAGAGATGGTTATATAAGCTTCGGAAGGGGCTAATTCGATTGTAAATAGGAATTTCTAGTGCCCATTTCTAGAGTGAACTGATCAAAATTTTGATAAAGCCATTTCGTTCAAAATAGTTTAAAGATCAAACAAGAAAGGCTCAGGGGTCAACACACTCCCCAGAACCCGGGGGATGTCTTGTAAGCTATACCCGGGGGCAGACAAGGTTATATATAAGGGGTGGTCGTATAAACATCAGAGGCGGATCATTTGATTGGAAATTGGAAGTTTTACTTACCTTTTTAAGATTCATTAAAAGTGATCGGTGGGCATATACCTCCCCCCCCCCCCCCGACCCAGCCTTTTTTTCCAGAAATTCATCCGATCAAAATTTTGAGATGGCCATTTTGTTTGATATAGTCCAACGATTAGATGAAAAAACTTCGGGGTCAACATATTCGTCCCTCACGAAATCCGGGGAAAGGGTTGTAACCTATATTCCGGGGGCATATAAGGTTTTTATGGAAAATGTGGTCGTATAAACTTCAGAGGGGACTCAAACGATTAGAAGTTGAAAGTTTTAGGTCCCTTTTTAAGAGTCAAAAGTAATTCAATGGCAATCAGCCTCCACCCAACAAACTTATGACCATAAGGCTCCAGTTTTTTTCCCCAGAAGCACTTGATATGGATGGGATGGTCGTATAAGTTTCGGAGAGGCTCGATCGATTGGAAATCGGAAGTTATAGTGCCCTTTTTAGGACTCAAAAGTGATCTGAGGGAAAATAACCCACACGCCCTTTTTTCACCAAATGCATCCGATAAAATTTTAATCTTAGTTCAAGGATAAGATAACAAAACTCCGGAATGGACACAACCCCCTCAGGGCCAACAGGCAGGTGTTGTAAGTTATGCCCTTGGGGCATATATGTTTTTATGGAAGGACTTCTCGTATAAACTTCAGAAAGGGTTCATTTGATTGGGAATTCAAAGTTCTAGTTCAGTTTTTAAGATTCAACAGAGATTGGAGTCAACTCTAGCCCCATGCCCTTTTTTCCCAAACCCATACAAGAAAAAAATGATATAGCCATGTTGTTGAAAATAGTTCAAAACTTCAAGGCCGACACAACACCCCAGAGCCCCGTTGCAAGTGTTTTAAGTTATGCCCCGAGGGCATGTAAGGTTTTTGTGTAAGGGGTGGTCGTATAAAGTTCAGAGGTAGCTCATTTGATTGGAAATTGAGTTACCTTTTTCAGAGTCAAAAGTGATCGAAGGATATTTAACTCACCCCACCCCCGTACACCCTCTTTTCCTTAAATGCATCCGATGGATTTGAGATAGCCATTTTCTTTGAAATAGTCCAAAGATCAAATAAAAAAACTTTGGGGTTAAAACGCCTCCCTTCCAGATCATGGAGGAACTAGGGTTTGTAAATTGTGCACCGGGGTATATAAGGTTTTACGGAAGAGGTGGTCATATAAACTTAGGAGGGGACTCAAATGATTAGAAATTCAAAGTTCTAGTTCCCTTTTTAAGAGTCAAAAGTGATCCGATGACAACTAGCCCCCACCCCTCCTCACCAACCTTTTTTCCCCAAATGGGTCCGATTGAATTATTTATATAGCCATTTTGTTCAAAATGGCAAGTGTTGTAAGTTACGCCCCCAGGGGATATAAGGTTTTTTTTATGGAAGGGATGGTAGTATAAACTTCAGAGGGGTCTTATTCGATTGTAAATCGGAATTTGTTGTGCCTTTTTTAAGAGTCAAAAGTGATCAGAAGGCAACTAGCCCCCCGAAAGGCCCTTTTTTCCACAATTGCATCCGATCAAAATTTTGAGATAGCCATTTTGTTCAAAATAGTTTAAAGATAAAATAACAAAAACTACAAGTTTGAAACACCCCCCCCCTAGAGCCAGTAGGCACGTGTTGTAAGTTATGCACCGGGGGCAAATAAGATTTTTATGTAAGGGGTGGTCGTATAAACTTCAGAGGTGGCTTGTTTGATTGGAAATTGAAAGTTGTAGTTACCTTTTTAACAGTCAAAAGTGAACGGAGGGTATCTATCCCCCCCACACGCCTTCTTTTCCCCAAACTTATTCAATCAAAATTGTGAGATAGCCATTTTTAATAAATTGTCCAACAATCAGATAACAAAAACTTTGGGGTCATTATAACCCTCCTCAAAACCCGGGGGAAGAGTTGTATATATCCGGATGCATATAAGGTTTTATGGAAAAGGTAAACTTCAAAGGGGACTAAAATGACCAGAAATTTAAAGTTCTAGTTCCCTTTTTGAGAGTCAACAGCAATATGATGGCAACTAGCACCCCCCCCCCCACCAACCGTCTTTTCTCCAAATGCGTCCGATAAAATGTTTGCGATTTTCATTTTATCCAAAATAGAGGGTTTACACAGCTCCCAAGAACCCGGGGCATATAAAACTCTTATGGAAGGAATGATCGTGTAACTTCGTCGGGGGCTTATTCCTGTTGAAAATTGGCCCTTTGGCCCTTTTTAAGAGCCAAAGAGTACCGGAGGGCAACTAGCCTTCCTGCCTTCTTTACTTCAAATCCATCCGATCGAACTTTTGAGATAGTGATTTTGTTAACATATGTCAAAAGATCGGATAACAAAAACTCCAGGGTCAACACAACCCCTGTTGCCCTGGATCTCAGTTGTATTGTATGGTATGTCCAGGGGGTACATAAAGTTCTTATGCGAGGGTTTCAAACTACCATTCGGCGAACTGTCACAAGCACGAAACGTCATAACACCGAACCGTCAGAACTACGAACCGTCATAACATCCATAAAAATTACAAGTTTATATAACAGTAATAAGCATATAATGGTTTAGAAACAATTTATACTAAAATAAATGAATAAATAAATCTTAAAACGAGTAAAGCTTAAGTTGAATATGCAAATCAAGCTTAAACGAACACGAATATTTTGGCATTGAAGTATTTGGTATTGGAACTCTATTTGGTATTGGAAATACCAAAATATTTGTGTTCGTGTAAGGTTAGGTTACATATTTAACTTAAGCTTTATTCGTTTTAGGACTAATTAATTCATTGATGTTACTACCTATTCTATGTTTTTTTGCTATTATTGTTTATATAATTTCTGTTCATTTTGGGTTTCGTTTATTCTTTAATAGTAATTTCTGTTCGTTTTGAGTTTGAGTTATTCTAGGATTTTATATCTTCTGATCGTAAGTTTAATATGGTCTTTAATTTTCTATAGAAAACAGCTTTTTTAATTAATTAAGAAAAAAAAAATGTAACCGATCTCGAGGAAAAATCTATAAGCATGTATATACTTGCTTGCATATACACAATCATCAATCGTTTATTTACTTTACAAAAATACAACATATAATCCTAATAAAAAGGGTTTTGTTGGTAGTTGTCAGGGCTTCCTTCCGCGCAGCATTATATGTTCGTCGTTCATTTTCAGGTGGTAACAGAACTTCTAAGCTAAGTTGTCTTTTAACACGAGAAAATATCAAGTACCACATACCATGATTAAAAACAGGAGTACGGAGGTCGACGCCATCAAATTCAAAAGTTTGGCCTTGTGACTTATGTATTGTCATGGCAAATGCAGGTCGAAGTGGAAATTGATGTCTTTCAACAGTACATCCAAGTTGGCATTTGTTAGAGTTGAGCGTTACTCGAGAAATGTAAACTTCGTGTCCTGTTTTTCCCCAGTAGTTATATTTACCTTAATTATGTTGTTAAATAATTCAGTAGCTATAGGGTGGGTCCCATTACATATCCACTCTGAAATATCTAAGTTACGCAAAAGCATAATTATTTTTCCTATTTTTTTTAAGTCATGAGGTGGTGAATCTGCAGTATCAATTGGGTTGAGGTATTTTGCAATGAATTATATTCCTTCCTTTTCTTTGTCTTTTACATGATCATAACTTTTATAAGATTTATATTCTCTTGGGAGGTGATCAACAATTTTCACATTTATTTTACTAACTTCTTTGTTGATCGAAGCTAAAATAACGCAGTCCAACACATTTTTTTCTAAGGATATTTGTTTGAAATACTTCCAAATATGGCTTTTTTTATTAATAATTCAATTGTTTCACTGCGGTTGCTTCGGATTTGAACTGGTAAACACGGTCAGAAATCACCTCCAGCAACTTTCCCCCCAAATTACAAGTTAGGATTTGCAATGGACAGCAACAACTAATTCATATTTTGTAAGCCATACTTGGGCAACGTCGGTGCTCCACTAAGTAGGAAAACTTCTACTTGATTTAATTCTAAAGCTTTGCTTGAACCAGGTCTTATGCTGGAGATTGAATCTGAGGAAAGCGAAACTTTCAAGCCAAAGGTCTTGTGCATTGCTAGTCCAAATGTCAATAAAATCGATGTTATTCTTCTATAAGCCACACATTTTACTTTGTGATTTTTGCAACATAGAATATGATAGTTTTATAAATAAAGGTTTCAACAATATGATAGTTTTTATAAATAAAATTTCCCGACATTATCAGAACCATTGACAGCCTGTAAAATATTATCCACCATTTCAAGCTGTTTTCCTTGCAGAAGCCGATACATGCTTTTTCCTGTAGTAGCTGACTCACTAGAATTTATAAATTCCAAGTTTTGGTCATTTTTGTAGGTCTCAATGTTGTCCATGCCATATCGACCCACCACAAATAAAATTGCGATCTTCTATTATATAGTTTGGATGCAATATTACGAAAAGCACTCTTAATTGCAGTATCTTCAGATACATTAATTCGTCCCACCTGCTGAGTAAAATCCTCTTCCAGCTGATTTTTAAATCTTTCAGTGTTTTGATGTCTTCAAAAATTTTTGCATTCTCCACATGATAGAGAATTACTCCCAAATAGAAGCACTCAGGTTGGCCTCAAAAATTTTCGTTGTGGGTTTGACCAATGAAAAGTAATCAACTGATTCGGGGTTTCCATGTACTCGGTTTTCCATTCTGTATAATGTGATCAGGAATTTTCCAATTATAGAGAAATTCCTGATGTTTCTTTAGTTTCAACCCCTTGCTCTGTCGAAAGTACGCTTACAGCATTGAGACTTGTTGTCAGTAGGAAGGGTCAGGAGGCGCGGTACGTACAACGCACATGCGTACTGAACACGATCATGACAATGTTATTGATCTTCTAACGGAACAAGATCACATGTGTCTCTTTCTAGACCAACCAGAGATGTTTCTAAGCATAATGAATACGGACGGGGACTCCATATTTCTAGGAAATTGACTTACATAATCGACAATGATGAAAATCTGACGGGGAATTCTAATGCATCATGAGGGGAATTAAGAAACAATATGGCTTCTCTACTTTAGTGTCAGAGATAAATTCTGGAATTTATATTCTTTCGAAGCCTTTATAGTGTAACTAGGACACCTTAGATAATTTTCAGAAATTCAAACGAGATACAATGAGACTGAATATATTCAACGCGGGAATTGTTTCCTGGGAATTTTAAATGTGACAGTACAGGGATGCTAAAACAAAGGAACATTTAGAAATTACGTTTAGGGGATTATATGGCCGAAAAAAATTACTCGACATTTTAGGGATTATTTGGGCGAAACAGTTAGAGACAGTTTAGAGGATGATTTGGGTGAAACAGACTGAGAGAGATTAAGAGAGATTAAGAGAAATTGAGATATTAAGAGAGATTAAGAGAGATTGAGAGAAATAAAGAGAATGTTGGACATATTTAGTAACTGGATTTAGTGATTTGATGTGTTTGGGCTTATAAATAACGCCTAAAAGTCCTTATTTTTCTCCTAATGTAAATTTTGGCTAACGGCATGACTTTTTTTTAATATCCTCGTTTATTTGATTGAAACTGTATAATAATAATAAAAATGAAGGTACTATTTTCCTCCACTAGATATAGTTTCGGAGAGCTGTTAAGTAAGTTTGGTATAGATGAATCAAATATTATTGAGATGTCTTTAGCGAGAAAATATATATTTTAGAAAATACAGCTCAGGGGTCTGAGGCAGCATGTTGAGCTTTTTTATGGTATTTGAAGCATCTTTAGAATAGATACATGTAAATTACATTTAAGATAATTCTTCGTATATATTTTAATTTGTTTATTTTTGTTACGAGTAGTCGTTTTTTTTTAATTTATTTTATTAAGATATCTGAAACATCTTTAAAATAGGTACATGTAAGTAATGTTTAATATAATTCTTCGCACTATCGTCCAATTGCGTAGGTAATAAGAGAACATTTAACATTTTTTTCTGATTTCGTTTGTTTTCGCAAGAAAATATCTCGTGTTTAACAAAGTTAGCCATAGCTAGTTGAAACTGTGTATAATTTCTTTATTTTTTAGTTCAGTTGCGTAGGTAATAAAGAAACATTTGACATTTTTCTGATTTTGTGTTTTTTCGGAAGAAAATAGCTCGTCTTTAACGAACTTAGCCATAGCTAGTTGAAACTGTGTATAAATATCTTCATTTTTAGTCCACACTGTGTAGGTAATAAAGGAAGATTTAACATTTTTCTGATTTTGTGTGTTTTCGCAAGAAAATAGCTCGTCTTTAACAAACTTAGCCATAGCTAGCTGGAACTGTGCATAATTTCTTCATTTTTAGTTCAATTGCGTAGGTAATAAAGGAACATTTAACATTTTCTTATTTTGTGTTGTTTCGCAAGAAAATAGCTCGTCTTTAACAAACTTAGCCATACCCTGTTGATACTGTGTATAATTTATTCATTTTTAGTCCAATTGCGTAGGTAATAGAGGAACATTAACATTTTTTCTGATTTTGTGTGGTTTCGCAAGAAAATAGCTCGTCTTTAACAACTTAGCCATAGCTAGTTGAAACTGTGTATAATTTCTTCATATTTAGTCTAATTGCGTAGGTAATAAAGGAACATTTAACATTTTTTTTCTGATTTCGTGTGTTTTCTCAAGAAAATAGCTCGTCTTTAACAAACTTAGCCATAGCTAGTTGAAACTGTGTATAATTTCTTCATTTTTTAGTTCAATTGCGTAAGTAATAAAGAAACATTTGCCATTTTTCTGATTTTGTGTTGTTTCGCAAGAAAATAGCTCGTCTTTAACAAACTTAGCCTTAGCTAGTTGAAACTGTGTATAATTTCTTCCTTTTTTAGTTCAATTGCGTAGGTAATAAAGAAACATTTGACATTTTTCTGATTTTGTGTTGTTTCGCAAGAAAATAGCTCATCTTTAACAAACTTAGCCATAGCTAGTTGAAACTGTGTACAATTTCTTCCTTTTTTAGTTCAATTGCGTACGTAATAAAGAAACATTTGACATTTTTCTGATTTTGTGTTGTTTCGCAAGAAAATAGCTCGTCTTTAACAAACTTAGCCATAGCTAGTTGAAACTGTGTATAAATATCTTAATTTTTGGTTCAATTGCGTTGGTAATAGAGGAACATTTAACATTTTTCTGATTTTGTGTGTTTTCGCAAGAAAACAGCTCGTCTTTAACAAACTTAGCCATAGCTAGCTGGAACTGTGTATAATTTCTTCATTTTTAGTACAATTGCGTAGGTAATAAAGGAACATTTAACATTTTTCTGATTTTGTGTGTTTTCGCAAGAAAATAGCTCGTCTTTAACAAACTTAGCCATAGCTAGTTGAAACTGTGTATAATTTCTTTATTTTTTAGTTCAATTGCGTAGGTAATAAAGAAATATTTGACATTTTTCTGATTTTGTGTTGTTTCGCAAGAAAATAGCTCGTCTTTAACAAACTTAGCCATAGCTAGTTGAAACTGTGTATAATTTCTTCATTTTTAGTCCAATTGCGTAGGTAATACAGGAACATTTAACATTTTTTCTGATTTTATGCGTTTTCGCAAGAAAATAGCTCGTCTTTAACAAACTTAGCCATAGTTAGTTGAAACCACAGTTTATATAATTAGCAGTAAGATCCTTCCCTATCTCACCCATTATAAAAACCCGGACCGAGGTGCAAGTGCTCCAGAGAACCTATAAACATAAGCGACATTAGATCTTTTCACGGGTAGACAAGTCAGATCTCTCTTGAACGCGAAACTTGGCTTCAACGTTGGAACACTAATTTTGAAGAAACTAATTTTAAATTAATTTATTCCAATACATACATGAAAATCGGTAATTAGTAGTGCATGTTATTATTAGACGTTTTTAGGAATTAAAAATAGGTTTCGAAGTCTCAAGTTGGTTTTAAAGGCATTTTGAGAAAGTTTCTGCCAAAATACGTGTTCCAGGGTAATTGGACCGCTGATGGCAGATAAAATGAGAGGAGCTGTTTGTACGCGCCGAAATAAATATATATATATATATATATATATATATATATATATATATATATATATATATATATATATATATATATATATATATATATATATATATATATATATATATATATATATATATATATATATATATATATATATATAGGTATTCTTTTCCCAGAAATAGACTTAAGTTTCACATTTGAATCAGGGAATTGTATTTTCCATAATTTTCTTACAAAAAAACTAGAGTTTACGGTCAAAAACCCTTATTGGCTCAGATTTTAGGCTAGCAATTCGCCCCCCACTATCACACTCTAACTACTCTAAGACATCCTTCTGCCATCAATCCATCCCCCAAAAATATTTTATCAGATATTTCTTGTTAACAATTTTTATTTCAAGTCATCCACACGGGTTTTTTCGCTATCAACTCGCCCCCCCCCACTATCACACTATAACTACTCTAAGAGATCCTTCTGCCATCAAACCACCCCCCCCCCAAAAAAAAAAATATTTTTTCAGAGATTTCTTGTTAAAAAAAATTTATTTCAAGTCATCTAAACGGGTTTTTCACTATCAACTTGCTCCCCACTATCACTCTATAACTCCTCTTAAGAGATCCTTCTGCCATCAACCTCGCCCCCCAAAAAATATTTTTTCAGAGATTTCTGGTTAAAATTTTTTTATTTCAAGTGATCCACACGGGTTTTTGGCTAGAAACTCGCCCCCACTATCACACTACAACTCCCCTAAGAGATCCTTCTGCCATCAACCCATCCCACCAAAAATATTTTTTCAGAGATTTCATGTTAAAAAATTTTATTTCAAGTCATCCACACGGGGTTTTCGCTAACAACTCGCACTCCACTATCACACTATAACTACTCTAAGAGATCCTTCTGCCATCAATCCATCCCCCCAAAAGTATTTTTTCAGAGATTTCTTGTTAAAAATTTTTTATTTCAAGTCATCCACACGGGTTTTTCGCTAGCAACTCACCCCCCACTATCACACTATAACTACTCTAAGAGATCCTTCTGCCATCAACCCCCCCCCAAAAAAAAAATTTTTTTCTAAGATTTCTTGTTAAAAAAAATTTATTTCAAGTCATCCACACGGGTTTGTCGCTAGCAACTCGTCCCCCACTATCACACTATAACTACTCTAAGAGATCCTTCGACCATCAACCCACCCTCCCCCCCCAAAAAAAAATATTTTTTCAGAGATTTCTTGTTAAAAATTTTTTATTTTAAGTCATCCACACGGGGTTTTCGCTAGCAACTCGCCCCCCACTATCACACTATAACTACTATAAGAGATCCTTCTGCCATCAACCCAGCCCCTCACAAAAATATTTTTTCAGAGATTTCTTGTTAAAATTTTTTATTTCATTCATCCACACTGGTTTTTCGCCAGAAATTCGGCCCACAGTACAACACTATAAGTACTCCAAGACACTCCGCTCCCATCACCCCACCACTTATTTATTATACGGAACACATCGAAGAAGTAAAGCTATCCGTTATTACAATTCTTTCTTACCATCTACATCTCTCTTAGTATCAACTTTTTATTATAGTATAACGTTAAACTCTATTTTAAATTAACAAAACTGTTCAAACACCACTTGTGTATTATACAGTACACTTTAATATCGTTCGTATAGTCCAATTCGCAAATGCTAAACCCTTTTTTTCTCCACCTTCATAGGATCCAATTCACAAAAGCTATCTACCTACATATTTATATCAAACTATTCTTGGCTAAAGGCAATTGTCCAAAAAAATCAGAAACCGCTCTTGATAGCACACACTTCAAAGAAATGGAACAGTGGATAACGCATGGATGATAGACAGCTTTTCCTACAAAGTCATTCCTAAATACGCAATTTGACAATCTCTAGTTTTCGATTTAAAAAAAAAACAACTTCACTCTCAAAACATGTTGGACCGCTTTATAGGTTTGCCAGCTTTTTAAAAATGTGCACGTGAAGCTACGCTGCATATTCTTGTGGAATTCCTTTTGCAATTGATATCAATAGCAAAAAACCAGTCTGATCGTCTTATACAACCTCGATTATACTCTCAAAACGTGTTTGGCCACTTTATAGGTAAAGGATTGGTCGCTTTTTGCAATGTAATCGTCAAACTGTAGTGTATACCATGTGATGGAGTACTGACTCTCTTTGAAAAGGTGTAGAGCTTCAAGCAATTTCCATATATACAATCTACTCTTACCTCGTTTCAGAGTTTAAGAGACGCATTGTTTAATTAAAATAGGGAAGCTTTTTTACAACTATAAACAGCTTTAGCGTAAAGAGCATGATATTGAAACCGTACATGTGTCGCTTTCAAACTTTTTTATTTCTTTTTTAAAATTGGCTTAATTTAAGCATTATTTTTTTCTTTTATTATATGTGATGAAAGAGATTATTTGACTCCGTCTTTGGGTGTTAGTTGATGAACAAACTAAATTTAATTTTTTATTCAAGGAAAATGCTGGACAATATCCAGACCAGAAGACAGTGAAGATAGATGAGAATGATTGATCAAGACCTGACATGGAATATATATAGTTGACTGCTTCAAAGAATATGTACAGGAGGTCAGTAATTATGTATGTGCATCCACGTGAAGATGCTAACCAGGTCAACTCTGAGCAGGTATCTAATGAGGCGTCTAAGATGAAGCCGTCCAATGAGTCTCTTGACATAACTATAAGTGAATTTATCAGCTAGTTACGTATATTAAGTCAAGGGGTAATTGTAGAAAAAGAGGAATGGAGGGGGTGTGGGCACAAAAAACCCTATTTCTATTTTACATAAATGAAAATCACTAATAATCATTTTTCTTCAACTTTATAAGACACTTGCAATTTTGCAAAGGAAAATAGATCACGAACGGTAAATTAGCGTCAACCTAGGGGTTAGATATTCCTTGTTACATTTTATGTTATATCATTCATTGATTCTTCTTTTTAGTCTTAATAATTTTAAATCAACTAGTTGCGTATATTAAGTTACGGGGTAATTATAGAAAAAGAGGGATAGGGAGTTTGGGCACAAAAAACCCTATTTCTATTTTACATAAATGAAAATCGCTAATAATCTTTTTTTTCAAAATTATAAGACATTTGCAATTTTCCATAGGAAAATAGATCACGAACGGTAAATTAGCTTTAACCTAGGGGTTAGATACTCCTTTTCACATTTTATGTTAAAGCATTCATCAATTCTTCTTTTAGTCCTAATAATTTAAAATCAGCTAGTTGCGTGTATTAAGTCATGGGGTAATCAGAGAAAATGAGGGATGGAGGGGGACAAAATAAAAACTTCTTCTTTTGCCTCGGCTTTTCTTTTGTCATTATGAAAGACATATCGCCATAACTGTGTTTCTTTTAATTGTTCAGGTGGTGGGACAAAAACTTCTTTTGCTTAAAACGATTTATTTATTACATTTTTTTTATTTTAATAGGTATGTAAGCAATTGATGAGCACATTTGTTTCTTTTAATAGTTCAGGTTGTGGGACAAAAACATCTCCTTTCGCCTGGGCTTTTCTTATTTCATTATGAAAGATATATTGCTGTAACTTTGTTTGTTTTAATTGTTCAGGTGTAGAAACAAAACTTCTTTTTCTTCTAACGATTTATTTAGCCCAGTCTTTTATTTTAAAAGGTATGGTAGGAATTGATGACTTCTTTTGTTTCTTTTAATTGTTCAGGTGGTGGGACAAAACTTCTTCTTTTGCCTCGGCTTGTCTTTTGTCAATATGAAAGACATATTGCCGTAACTTTTTGTCTTTTAATTGTTCAGGTGGTGGGACAAAAAATTACTTTTATTACAACGATTTATTTAGCCTAGGTTTACTGCCACCACCATACCCTTCAAGCCTCAGAAAAAAATAAGAATAGTTGAATTAATAACACCTACACCAGTATCTGATCTATGGGCTACCTCACTCCTAACCGAGGATGAAGAGGTGTGTTTCATAGAACATACCGCTTCCGTTGAAAGATGGCATAGTTTCGTTGAGAGTTGGGCCCACCGGGCACAATGCTCTAAGTTAGATCCCTATTATGCCTTTTCATTTCAATGTTGTTCTTGATCTGAGTAAAACCATTACCTTTATACATCATTCTTTTGTTCTAACTTAAGCTATAAGAATAAGGCTTCTAGAATAAGGTTACTAGAATAAGGCTTCATTCCCTGACTAACCATTTTATTCAACTCAACAAAAACTTCTTCTTTTGCCTCGGCTTTTCTGTTCTCATTATGAAAGACATATCGCAGTAACTTTGTTTCTTTTAGTTGTTCAGGTGGTGGGACAAAAACTTCTTTTTGTTCCAGTAATTTATTTAGTCTAGGTTTTTGATTTTAAAAGGTATGGCAGGAATTGATGACCACTTTTGTTTCTTTTAATTTTTCAGGTGGTGGGACAAAAACTTCTTTTTCTTCCAATGATTTATTTAGTCTAGGTTTTTTTTAAAGGTATGGTAGGAATTAATGCGTAATTTTGTTTCTTTTAATTATTTAGGTGGTGGTACAAAAACTTCTTTTTGCTTCCGAAGATTCATTTATTCCAGGCTTGCCTTTCTTTATTATGAAATACATTTTGCCAGTTTTTTTTTTTTATTAACATAGGGAGGTATGCATTGATGTCACTTTGGGTACTTTATATGATTGAAACGGGCAAGTATTTAGCCAATATAATGCTAGAAGGGAAATTAAGTTTTGATGGGGTGAAAAAATCAAAACTTTGATAAGTTTTGATTTGACTTTATAAAATAGTGGAAATTTCACATGGGAAATAAAAACTGATTTTTATAGATTAAGATCAATAAATTACCACCACCACCACCACCATCGTCAGCTTAAGAAGCACTAATTTGCAGTGGACCTGCGGCAATCATTACACCGCCAATGAACTTTAGGGAGGCTGATGATACTTTAGTTCTTGATAATATGGAGTGGCATATGGGCTTTCTAAATGATTGTTTTGTGGATATGGCCTGTCTAGACGACTTAATTTGTGATATAGATATGGGTGAGAACCAGGAATGGACAAATAGGTTTATGAATGAGTATTTGGGGGGTAGCCTCACCAGTACATCTAAACCGTGTTTTCATAAAGAAATTTCTTCACAGGACAATACAGGCTGGCTAGATCAACTATCCCGAAATACCCTGGAATGTATATTCAATGACTTTTACACCACGGGCAACTAATGCAATTGAACAGACTGGGGGTGGTGCTATTGGTGATTCTGTGCCATCCCCCACCATTGAGTTTGAAGAAAGTAGTAGTAGTAGTAGTAGTAGTAGTGAAACATTATTCCCACCAATATTTACACTTCCAGATTTTTTCTTTTCTAACTCTGCCTTGCACCATACAAATGTTTACTACGCAAAATTTGGTGACCCCTTTAACTCTTTAATGTTAGGGTATATAATAAAAGACCCCCGGGCTATCACTCATTCCTATGCTAACAAGATTCAAGCCCTTCTTGAACAACAGATTGGGGGATGGGGAGGGAGGGACAGTTTAAAAGCATCATTAGCACTAAAAAAAATTTTTTAAATAAAAATGCGAGCGAACTCTATTCAAAATACTCACATACAGAGATGTTAGCAATTCCCCCACATTTTTCAAATTATGAGAAGGTTTTCTTAGATTGGGTTAGTAGTAATTTCACGAAACTGGAGAATCATAACGATGGGGGTAGTGGGTCGGGAGTTTTATTTATTGAGATTTTAAATGTTAACATCTGTAGATTTAAAAAAAGATTTTATTTTAAGAGGTGGGGCTGGGGGAGTGGGGTCGCGTTCTATAGTTATAAATATCATTCTGATTTGGAGGGTTGTAAAGGAATACAACAAGTCTGTTTCGATGCGAGGCTAAAGTGTTTCAACTATGCATTTTTAATTGCCGCCTTTATACCCCTATTGAAAGATGCCTCTTAAAAAAGTTGGACAAATTAGCAGTTAATGGGGATGGGTCAAAGTTTCTTAAAGTAGATTTTAATTGTTTAAATTTTCAATTTCCCGTAACATTAAGAGGGATAGATATTTTTGAGCGGGCTAATGCACATTTAAAGATTGGTATTACGGTGTCACAGTATGAAACTGAATTTGAGGAGGGTCAGCGTTCAGACAAAAAGGGTGTATTATTTCCAGTGAGGGTTCCGTCCATTGAGTCAATGTTGCATTGGGTGTGGATTCTATACACGCCACCCTCAGAGCCTGATTCGATAGAAAATTTCAATCCAATTACGGATATTAGTAGGGTTTTGGGGGAGGGTAAAAAAGAGAGTGCACGTCACTATTGTCTAACATGCCTGTCCCGATTTTGGAATAATTTAAAGCTAAAACATCACATGAGACACTGTAAACGTCATGGATACCAGGCTGTAGAAACGGTATGCGGAGATAGAGCGATCTTACGTTTTAAGAACTTCCAGAAAACACTCCCACAGAGCAATAAGATCGCTTTAGATTGCGAAGTGAGACTCACAGACGTGTACGATTCGTCAAATTCAAATCGTGTTAAAATAGACGAAGCCATAGGGGTCTCTTACGCTTATGTGCAACGAGATTCCAGTAATACCATGCAACTGTTGGATGTAGTTCAGTCGTTTGGGGGTGAAGACTGCATGCGCTTGGTATTGAACAGTCTAATTAAAACAGCAAATGGTGCAATTTCTCGCCTTCGTTAAATAAACTATCTTATGCTCCTATCACCAGATGACAGATTGGCCATTAAAAATCGTAAAATATGTTGGGTTTGCCAGGGGGAATCTGATAATGGTGTTGGGAATGGAGGAAAGAGGAAGGTGATCGACCACGATCATTTGTGGCAGGAAATTACATCGGTAGGGAGTAACTTTAGAGGGGTTGCACATCAATCGTGCAATTTAAACATTAGACAGCAATATTTCGTGCCGGTTTTTATACACAATTCCAATTACGACATAATATTTATTTTACCGGCGTTGGCCCGCATTGCCAAGGGAGGAGTTATAGATAACGCATGGATAGATGGTTCTTTTTCATATAATATCTTCATATAATATCTTTTTCATACCCAAATCATCGGAGAAGCTACTGCTGCTAGAATTCATGTGAAAAACAGCTGGCAAGGGTAACACGTGCCTGAATAAAATCCGTTTTTAGACTCTTTCAGTTTCTTCCCCAAGTCCTTAACTCAATTGATTCAGGTACAGAAGAGCAACAACTTTTATAGCTTCCGCCTCCTTAAACAGCGCTTCCCCGATGATAAAATGTATGATTTATTAAAGTGTAAGGGCATATATGCATAAGATTACTACAACTCTGCCTTGACGCTAGATGAGGTGTCATTACCGCCCATTGAAGCTTTTTACAATTCTCTTACTGAAAGTCAGTGCGCCACTAGCGACTATGAATTTTCTAAGAGGGTTTGGGAAAAGCGTGTATGTAAAAATGGGTGGGATTACTGTAAACTATACTTGGCCAGTGATATACTGACTCTTCTAGACATTGTGTGCAAAAATACGGATAAAATCTATGGGGAATTTGGGTGGGATTTAGGGTATAAATTTTCTCCTCCTCATCTGGTGATGGACTTGATACTTGAAATCAGCAGAGAAGAAATAGGTCTGATCGCCGACGTTGATCAGTATCTGTTTTTTGGAGAGATCAATGAGGGTGAGTATGTTTTTCACGGGGACCGTATCATGAAAACTGATCCGACCGGACAGCACACCGATGAAAAGTCAGATGTGGTTTTTTTAGATATGAATTCCCTTTATCTTGTCGGCAATTGTTTGCCGTAAGGGAATTACCAATGGCTTAACAATCCATGTGCTTCGAATTTCCCCAACATTGCTACCTTTGAGGAGAATGGGGCACAGGGATGTTTTTTTTTAATAGACGGTGACATACCCATGGAAATCCATGACTCGGTAAAATACTTTGTTTTCCCGGGCATAAATAGGCCGGTGGGTAGGGACTATCTCAGTTCCTACAATTTATCTTTAGTAGAGGATGGGAGTATGCACTGGGTGCCTTCAAAGCAAAAACTTATTGCCGACCTCAACCCAAAACAGAATATCGTTGTATATAACGTGCTATTGAAATGGATGGTTTCCAATGGTTTCAAAGTCACAAAGATTCATAGAGCCCTCCAATTTGACCAAAAGCTTTACATGAAAACGTTTAATAACTCCTTTGTCAGTAAATTTTCAATAGCGAAAACAAAGGTTGAGAATGAAATCTATAAACTCATTTTGAACTCAGCCTTCGGTAAAATGTGCGAAAGCAAACAAAACAGAAGTCGTTGTGACATTGTAACCAATCGCAAGGATTGTGCTTGAATCATTGCGGATCCAAACTTCACATCGTTCACAATAATAGACTCTGATATGGTGCTCCTACATCGTAAGAAAAGAAACATTGTTTTAAATAAAAATATTCCAGGCGGGAGTGCATTAACCGAAATATCTAAAAAACTAATGTTGTCATTTTATTATAATGTATGCAAGGTACAATGGCCGATTGAGGGACAAGTTCAAGTGTATTATGTGGACACTGATTCACTCCTGTTAAAAGTTAAAACTGAAAATTTGTTGAATGATTTGGAAAATGGAGAATGCATTAGCTCACGAATGGACTACACCAACTGGAATGAATCCCTCTAACCAGAGCTAGTGAAACGCCAGGCCCCCAATCAATTGTTAATTTTTAAATCTGAAATGCGAAGCGATCTGATATCCAGTGGTGTGTTTCCTGGGCCGAAGGTATACTGTTTGGAAACGCACAAGAAGGATATCAAACAAGTATGTAAGGGGGTGCCTACACACTTTTAAAAAAATAATTTCGATATGAGTGTCTATAGAAACAGTGTGGAACATGGTTTAGTTCCAAGAGCGAAAGTCATGGCGATTTGCTCTTTACAATTTAAAAACTACACAGCTAGAGTTGAGAAAAACGCAAGGTTAGCCAATTAGTAAAATTTTATGTATTTGAAGGTGATACGAAGGTACTACCTCCCGGGCACTACCTACTTTCCGACCGAGTTGAATGTGTAGAGTATAGAAAGCAACTCGGTCTGAAAAAATTAGCTGAAATTCTTTAATGGTTAAAGGTGGTTGGGTGGGTGATTGTTTAAATTTTTTTATCAATAAATTTTCAATATTTGTATGAGGCAGAGCAGTTACTTCTTCTTCATAATTTCACTATACATAGTTATTTATTCCCCCCTCCGGCCCCGGATCGGCCCATCCCGCCACTCTTCCCGGCCACCTCTGTGGCCACCCCGTCTTTCGGACGCCAAAGAAGCCGCTCCCCGGGGGGACCCCATTTTAAATTAAAAATGCTGTAAATACAAAATGTGATATTATTTTAAGTTTTTTTTCCTATTGCCTCATTAAAATAAATGTTGTATTTTTTGTTATAAATAAATAAATAAATAAATAATTAAGAAGTGTATTTATTAAATATAAAGTGCTTTTTTTCCTATTGCTTATTTAAAATAAATGTTTATGTTTATGTAATGCATTATTTGTAAAGTATGGCTGAAATGTTGCAAATTATTTAGTCATTATACATATATAGTCTACAGTTAGTTTTAGGTGAACTGTTGAAGGGAACAGCAATTTGTATCAATTTAAAACACTATTCAGATTGTTTCTGTGTGGTCCATCAATATAAGGCAAAACGACACTCTTAACTAAAATAATAAAAAATTTGGGTTAAATGCTTATGGAAAAGCCGAAAAAATCTACTATTGCTACAGCATTGGCAGGAATCATACGATAAAATGAAAGCAATTGCAATATCGGGGCTGGTGCAGATACAATTCATACAGGGATTTGATGTTTTCAACATTATTGAACCAGAGTCTTGGCTTATTATTGACGATTTAGCTGAATCTATTGAACAACGGTCCCAGGAAATGCTACAATTGTTTACCGTTCGGTCTCATCATGAACAGTTTTCCGTTACTCTAGTTCTACACAATCTCTTTCATCAGAGTAAATGTTTAGGAACACTTGCTTTGAACTGCACCTACTATATCATCTACAGAGTTGTTCGTGATTCTAGCTCGCTAATAACTCTCAATAAACAGATATACCCCGGCGCCCCCAAATTTCTACTGTCAGTGTACAGTCAGGTAACTAATAAACCCTACGACTACATCCTTTTGGATCTTAATCAAAATACACCCGAGGATTTACGTGTAGTCACAGATATTTTTGACAATGAAATTACAGTATATCTCCCCGTAAACGGTAAAAAAGGCTACTAGTTGCCCTCATGACCCTGAAGAAACTACATGAAATAGATATTTATTTTCCTTTCTAGGCACTTCAAAACCCTCACTTAGGGAAGCCATACTTAAACATGGTATTGACAACGATTTCATCAATCTAATATCTGAACTTTGTTTAAATTTAACCGAGGGCAATGTTCAACAGCCAGAAGTAGTTAAGCAGCAGGCAAAGTAACATCGTTCCATTGTATGTGCATTTGCCTGTAAAAAGAAAGGAAAAAATTTTAAAAAGAAACATCATTCTAAGATGAGTACCATCTTTTTTCAATTCTGCGGTTAATAATTGCAAAAAATGTAAGTATTCTTATCTAGATAGATAACCTCTACTCATAAACTCATACATTATCCGTTTTCTCCCCCGTCGAACCCTTTGAGATAAATCTGAGTAAATTATTAGACACTGAGAATATTGAGGATGATAAAAAATTGCTTTTACTTCAAGATGCACTTCACCAAGTGGACAAACACATGCCCTATCGCGCGAAAGCCAGTGTTAACATAAGTGCCATTGATCCCAAAAAAGAACCATCTACTCAGGATTCTACTGCTGCTGCTGCTGCTGGAATCTACATTAAAACACAAAGAAGAAGAAGACAAAGAAGGATATTTTAAATCAATCTTGGAAACTACTAGTACGCTTAGTGGAAACATTGATTTGACAATGAGGAGAAGGAGGAGCAAAACGCTGATAGTTAGACAAAAGCGAAGACGTATGAATTCAACGTCACCACCATCATCACCCACTAGTATACAAAAGGGCAGTGGACGTTACTTTACTTGTTTACGCTCAAAATGGTTGAAGTTCTGAATCGTGTTTATGAAAATATTGGTGAAGTGGGAAGTTTAAGTCCCCCCACAACTCTTTCTAAAGTCACTGGTGTTCACACTAAAACTGTACAAGACTATCTGCAAAATTAATCAAGTTACATTCTATATAGAAATCATAGACTTCGTTCTAATCATTATCGAAAAACTAAAGCCTTTTCCTCCCTACATATAATGCAAGCAGATCTCTTAACTCTAGATGAGATTCAAAGGCGTCACAATACACCATAAAAGTACAGTCTACTTGCTATCACTGTTTATAGTCGCTTTGCGTACGCCAGTCCATTGTGGACACAGAGAGGTATTGAAGCTGCTCAAACTATATAAGATATTCTTGAACAGGATTCGCATAAAAAAATTTAAACGGATCGCGGCAGTGAATTAGTTAATTCCGATATCGAAAAATTGCTAATGAAATGCAATAAAATGTTCTATTATAGTCATAGTCCTATAATGTTGATTTATAATCAACGACCCCATCGATCATTGTTCAACTCAACCCCAACGGAAGTTCATCATTCTGATCATGATACACTTGATACTTTTGTTAAAAAATATTCCGATGAAACGATTGTGAAAACAAAAATTCAATGTTGGTGGTACTTTTCGAATTAATTAACCTATGATTGTTTTTGAAAAGGGGAATTACTTGTGGTCAACTGAACTATTTAAAGTGGCGAAAAACCTAGACAGCTAACCCATTACTTATCGTCTACAAGACACGAAATATGAAGAAATTCCTTGCGGTTTCTATGATTATGAACAACAAAAATCTAAAAATAATAGTTAAATCTATCAAATTGAAAAGATATTAAAGACACGTAGTCGTAGGGGTAATTCTCGGCGGTTTTTATGACTTTGAACTACAAAAAGTTAAAAATAATAGTGAAATCTATCAAATTGAAAAGATATTAAAGACTCGTACTAGTAGGTGTAAGAAACAGTTACTTGTTCGGTGGCTTGGATACAACTCTGATTTTGATTCTTTAATCGGTGTTGAAGATGTTGACAATGCACAATGATTTTTATGTAACATTTATGTCCAACATCTCCGATCCTCTCTACAACGACTTGAATAAAACAAGTGATTTTTGGACGAAACTATCCCCAGCCATCAAATTCGATGACAGAAAGTATGAAGTTGCTCTTGTCGACTGTATTCTCAAAAATACATACGATATCCTGAGAAAGGATCGTGTGTATGATATAAAAGTTATACCATTCGATTGTTCGCTCTTTTTCGAGTAGGAATTGGTTGAAGCATTCAAATCTAGTGAATATCCACATGTCACATTGAAATATGAAGAATATGGTACTATGACGGATCTGTGTCGTACAATCAATAGACAAATCTCATATCGTAGGAATGGTACATTCCATTTTAATTATTCAATGGAACATGATAGGATTTACATTACCTCACCTGTTGACACTGTGAATGTGAAATGATTCATCTGAATGATAATCTGAGAGATGCTCTAGGCTTTAAACAGAATATGATCAGTGGTAAAACGCTGGCACTGTTAGTGGGATAGATCTTTTTTTTATGATTATCGACCTGGTTTCACCTTGGACTCTTGCATATTTCTTTATGCATCCTTTGTGGAAACATCGAGAGTTGGTAATTCAAATGTCCTCCTCCGACGTGTTCTTGAACGAAAAACAACCCATGAAAAAGTTCATCACTATAATATAAAGCATCTTCAGTATGTTCCTGTAAATACATCGTATTTGGAACTCTGTCAGTTAACACTAACAAGTGAATTGGGTGATCCTCTAGCAATAACTAAAGGTTTATCTGTAATTACATGCCATTTTTGATCCATCGTCATCACTGCCTAAGATGAGCAACTGACGAATTCAATTTATCTCCCCCGACATTGACTACTAAGCTGGATCTCTCAGTCCTCGTCACATGGATCATTAGTTTGAAAATTACACATACCATACTACATTGACCGGCTCTCGTCTTTGTAGTTGGTTTGCTATTCTATTTTGTTCTACACTACCCCTTGCCAGAAAATATCTTGTACCTGCTGCATCAAATTTTGATGCCTTAATACTACTAGACTGGGGGTCGGGTAAAAATTTCAACGAGAGTGTTAAAGAAAATATTAGATCTTCAGCAAGAGCCGTTGGTGAGCAATTAAAATCTCAGCAGAATGGGAAGGGATTAAAAATGATGCGTGGGCATCATTCACTCATCAGTCTGTGACCAGGCGGGAAGCGAAGGACATCAACAACGACTTTGAGGAATAGAACGAAGAAGACCAATAAGGAGACCAAGAAGAAGAAGAAAAAGATTGCTAGATCAAAGAAGGATTTCTTCTCTTGAGATGACCTATCTCCCCCACAAGGAATCGCATCCATCAATCAGCTCCTCATTGAATATATTCACTGCTGAAAATGTTGATATTAGTGTTAAATATTGTTACATTGAACAGTTTCATCCTCAACAACCTATCTTGGAATATTTACACTTTCAGATATTTTCCAATGAAGACCATTTCATTGATTTATCATCAATATTTATGATTTAAATTCTTCGGTGAAGAAAAAGTAAGACAATACAACTCCAACTGCTGCTGATGGTCTGTCCTATGAAAATTGTATCCCACACAACTTGTTCAAACAAATTAATGTATTTACTAATGGAACATTGTTAAGAACTAGAAAAAATTTTTTAAACTATGCAAGCTGTCTACAATTTATGATCATGAAACCAAAACCGTGCAAAGCGTTAAGAGAACAAACACTTGGTTATGAATATTGATCAGGTGTTGATACTGACGGTGAGTAAACTACTGCAGTGACCCAGGACTATCAACTAATGTGAAAATTAAATCATGAGATATTCAATATATCGCGATGGTTACCCCCCAAAGTCAAGATTGACATAAAGATACAACTAGCACCATTGAATTTTATTTTGAGAAAAACACTTGCTGTAGCACTTGATGCATATGTTATTATCACCTCGACAATTCTTCATGTTTGAAAACAACAGGCTATGAGCTATGTTGCATTGGCAGTGGAAAAAACTAAGAGCCAATGTTAACAAAATTAAATTTCTTGTCCCCCATACGATCACCAATCAACGTCATATGGCCCATGGCTCTCGCAGTTATACTGATTCATCATTTATCAATGGAGAAATCCCATCAAAACTCGCTTTGGCCTTTGTGAATAGTGCCAGTGTCGTTGGATCCTGGACTGCATCCCCCCATGATTTTAATTTTTTCGATCTATCTAGTCTCGTGTGCAAAGTGAATGGAATCCCACTGTACACTTTATCATTTGATAAAAAAAAATCCTACAGAACTCTGTATGAGTTGACCATGCAATCCCTAGATCATGATTCAAAACTATTTGAAAATTGAATAACCGATTCAAATTTTTCAAAAAATCATGGTGTAATTGTTTTGGACCTGTCTGGCACCCAGGATATGAGTATTGTACGAACGGGGAATGTACGTTTAGAGTGCACATTTGCCTATGCTTTGACTGAGAGTATCACGCTAATATCATGGAGTCAATTTGAAACCTATTGGGAAATCACACCCAACGGCAGTGTTCTACTAGACCTAGCACTATGAACACAAACCAAATAATCAGCGTATTTAATATGGATTTATACATGTCCCAATATAAATCCTATTGTATACCATCGGACTTCATTGAAAAACTTCCAAGTGCTAACAATATCCTAATCATTGTTAATAGCAGTCCATCAAGTTTGAAGAAAGGCCATTGGCTATCCATCTTTCAAACAGCGAAGAATATCGAATTTTTTTTTCCTCTTGGCCTATCATATAAATTCTACGCTCCGCACATCAGCAAATTTATTGAGAGCAGTGGGAAAACTATTATTCAAAATCAGAGGAGAGTACAGGATTTAACGACTAAGACATGTGGCTTCATACACTACTCTTTTTCTTGTTCAGATGTCGTGGCTATACCTACAAGCAATTTCTTAGCATTTACGTTGACTTTCCTCGATTGAACGACTTCATAGTGGAAAATATAATTCCAAGCGTGTTTAATATTGATTTTAATGCCCTACGAATAAAATGTTCTAAAAATGTATTTAAAATTGTTTTTTAATAAAAATAATGTATATACATGATAAAAAACGACTATTCTACTCTTTAGATTTCTTCTTCTACTATGCATAGGTATTTGTCGAGAACAATTAATGCAGGTAGATTATCTGAATTCACTGTATACTGATCCTGATGTGCTGCAATGTCAGGGTCACATTTTCTACAGTAAAATATAACTTCACTCTTATCATATCTCTTTGTATAGTCAATGACACTATTTTCATTCATTTTGTAAAATTCGCATGTTTCAATTTGTTTATTTGAAGCAATGTCACATACAGTGTCCTCAAGTGGTGAATCACATTCCGTAACACCCAAATAAAAATCAGTAGGCTTATAATCATAGTAGCCATTGTCCTCACAACGATAACGTAGAAACCAAATTCCTTTGTTGTTCCAACAGTTGAATCGTAGACATGGCTCCTTCTCCCAAAACAATCTAAAGCCACGACGATACCAATCTCTTAGCAATAAACTAAAATCACGTTTAGGATTCTTTCCAATCATACCAGGATATGAATTCTCCCACTGATTACATTTATCATAGTGGCAGTTAGAGCATAGTTGTCCTCTAGGATGAGAGTCACACACCCCTTCAAGACAGGAATTACAACCTTTAATTTGTACGGCATATCATCTATTCAATTTACACGGGTTGCATAATCTGCACTTGTCATCATACTCATCAATCATTGTTCAATTCTCACATGATGACCAGCTGCCCAATGTATACATGAATAGTGGACATGTATAGAACATTTTTTCATGTGTTGACACTCTCACCACCAAAATGAAACTGAGCTACGATAAACTAATTGAGGGGATAGGGATAGAGAGTAGTAAATCCTCCTTGAACAACATCTTTTTCGCGAAAAAGTCCTAAATTTCTAAGCTACTGTTTGTGTTTAAAAGCATATCCACTATATCATTTTGACTTGTCGTGATTAACATGTCAATAAATTTTGTAAATGCCTTTGGACCAAGACGTAAAAGCTTCATGCAATAGTATAATGACGGAGAACAAGTTTTCATTATATTGATAAGCATTCCTCGAGAAAATATCTTCGTTTGAACTGATAGCTCCAGAAAATCATCAACTAGAATCAAACTTTTCTCAATAAACACACGATTCCCTATAATTTACTCTCTCTTAAATCTATCCGTTTTTTGCACTTCTAACACCATCACAGCAAACTACAGACTAACAATGATTCTTTTTATACTCTAAAGAATATACACTAACCTACTATAGAAAAAAATATCTTCGATTTAGAAGCAATTTCATTAAATATAATTACAACAATAATAATCACTGATTCAATTTATTTTCCTCGATATATTTCACTAGTGTTTCTAATGCAGCTTGAAGTCTATTTATATGCACAATGTTCAGTTTTACAGCAAAGCATAATTGCTCCTCCAATTTAAATTTGCTCAATGATATCACATATCTAGCATACATATCGTCCCATTCAAGGCTTAGTCTACATCCTCGTGTTATTTCCACTGCCACGTTTGGTACTCTCGCCCAAATATCATGCTGCTGCTACCTGCCCCACCATCAAGCTCCAATAGCGTAAACGTACCACTCATTGTCTTTGCTAATATCGTCTCAATTAAACTATTCTCTCTGAATTCAATTCTCTTACTAATATGAACCATAATGAAAATCACTCCTTATATTTGAATCCGATTACTAATCAAGTTACCGATATGGAGTACCCTCTGTATCCGCTCTCTCTGATTGGCCCAGAAAATGGGTGTTGGCCCAGAAACCTGTCTGCTAAGGCATATGCCGGTCGTGGTAATAGATGAATGACCGTGGTAAGGTATATTACGCAATCACTTGTCGGATATATAGATGACTGACCGTGGTAAGACATGTTCGTCTCGCTGTTCGTCCTGCGTCAATAGTATCAATACTACTGGCAGGCTTTGTAAGTATTGTTCTGGAGGCATATATAGTTCTTATGGAAGGGATGCTCGTATAAACTTCGGAGAGGGTTCATTTGATTGGAAATTGAAATTTATTGTTCATTTTTTAAGAGTTAAAAGAGATCGGCTTGACAACCCCCCCCCCCCTCTTTGCCCTAACTGCATCAGATAAAAATTATGAGATAGACATTTTTTTTAAAATAATCCAAAGTTCAGTTAAAAAATTTTGCGTGTCGACACAGCCCCCCAGCCGTTGTAAGTTATGCCCTGGGGTCATATATGGTTTTTGTCGAAGGGATGCCCGTATAAAATTCATAGAGGGCTCATTTGATTGGAAACTGAAAGTTGTAATTCAGTTTTTAGAGTCAAAATTCATCGGAGGGCAGCTAGTCCCCCCCCCACACTCCATTTATTGTTTTCCCAGAGGCACTTCATATAGAAGAGGGAGTCGTATAAACTTCAAAGGGGGCTCATTCGATTGGAAATCGAGAGTTTTAGTGCCCTTTTTAAGAGTCAAAATTGATCAGGGAAAACTACCCCCCCCAAGCCATTTTTCCCCAAATTCATTTGATTTAAAATTTGAGGCAGCCATTTTGTTAAAAATAGTTCAAAGATCATGTAAAAAAAAGCTCTTTTACTTATGGCCATTTCGTAAAAAATAGTTCAAATGTCAAATAAGAAAAACTCCTGTGTCGACGCAACCCCCCAGGACCCGGGGCAGATGTTGTAAGTATTGCTCTGGGGCATATATGGTTTTTATGGAAGGTATGCTCGTAAATACTTCGGAGAGGGCTCATTTGATTGAAAATTGAAAGTTCTAGTACACTTTTAAAGAGTAAAAAAATATCGGAGGGCAGTTATCCCCCCCCCCTCCAGGCCGTTTTTTCTGCAAACCCATCCGATAAGAACTTTGGGATAGACACTTTTTTTAAAATAGTTCAAAGATCATATAATGAAAACTCCGGGGTCGAAACAACCACCCAGGGCCCGGAGGCAGACGTTATGAGTAATGCTCTGGGGCATATATAGTTCTTATGGAAGGGATACACGCGTAAATTTCGGAGAGGGCTCATATGATTGGAAATTGAAAGTTCTCGTTCACTTTTTAAGAGTCAAAAGATATCTGAGGGCAACTATCCCCCCCCCCACACACACACACCCTTTCCCCCCCAAGCCCTTCCGATAACTTTTTTTTTAAATAGCCAGTTTATCAAAAATATTTCAAATATCAGATAAGAAAAGTTCCTTTGTCGACACAGCCCCCCAGGGCCCAGAGGCAGGTTTTGTAAGTAATACTCTGGGGGCATATATAGTTCTTATGGAAGGAATGCTCGTATAAACTTCGAAGAGGGTTCATTTGTTTGGAAATTGAAGGTTCTCGTTCATTTTTTATGAGTCAAAAGAAATCGGAGGGCAACTAGACTCCCCCTCCTCCTCCCCCCCCCCCAACACTTTATATGTATCAGATAAAAATTTTGAGATAGACATTTTGTTAAAAATAGTTCAAAGGTCAGATAAGAAAAACGTCTGTGTCGACTCAACCCCTCAGGGCCCGGTGCAGGCGTTGTAAGTATTGTTCTGAGGGCATATATTGCTCTTATTGAAGGTATGCTCGTAAAAACTTCTGAGAGGGCTCATTTGATTCGAAATTGAAAGTTCTAGTTCACTTTTAAAGAGTTAAAAGATATCGGAGGGCAACTAGCCACAACCTCTCCATACCCTTTTTTCCTCAAACACTTCCGATAAGAACTTTGAGATAGCCATTTTTTTAATACAGTTCAAAGATCATATAATCAAATTGAAACTCTCTCGAAGAGGTCCACTAACTTTGTACGAGCCTCATCCTCTGTTGTCCCAGAAGTAATAAGGGTGGTATTGTCGGAAAAAGTAACAAGAGAATCCGAGGAATCTCAATTACTCAATTACTTGGCCAAACAGCGGATCAACAGAAACTATTCTACCAGACATGAAAGACTTGAACCAAAAAGACTCACTACCTCTTGCCAAACGCCAAAATGAGAAAGTTTAAATTGAAGACAACTGAATCAAAGGTACCACTGAAAATAAGGAATAAAAGGTCTTACGAATATCCAGAAACAAAGCAGCATGAACCAAAAGGAAGTCTAGGGCAGAGTGAAGATAATTTGGTAAAATTGCACAAGCATGATCAGTTGAATAATTTGCTCGAAAACCAAATTAAAAATGGTGACAAAATCTTTAGAAGTAAGAAAATTACTAAGATACGAAGGCATCGCCTTCTCAAATATTTTGCTAAACACAGACAACAAAGAAATTGGCCGATAGTTGGCTGGATCATTTAGGGTCTCTCCCCCCTTATATAATATGACTCGAGCACCCTTGAGACTGCTCGGGAAAATGCCATGCTGAAAGGAGAGGTTAATAAGTTTTGTTAAGGAAGAAATAGAGCAAATATCAAGAACAACGTCTTTAATAGACTCATCAAAAGTATCAAATAAATTACAAAATAGTTAACAAAAGAACATTTAACAATGCCTCCAGGGTTGACACAACCCCCTAGAGCCCTGGGGTAACGGTTGTAAGTTGTGCCCTGGGGGCATATAAGGCTTTCATGGAATGGGTGTTCATATAAACTTCAGATGGAGCTCATTTGATTTGAAGTTGGAAGTTATAATGTGAGTCAAAAATTCTATTAAGAGTCAAAGGTGATTTCAGTGATTTGAGGATATTGAAATAAACATATGAGGAAACGTTGAGGGGAAATTTGAACTAAAGTAAAACATACTATGTGCATACAGGATGCTGATACGGACTTATCAGCAATTTATTTAGAACGGCTTATTGTATCAAAAGGAAACTTCAGAGGCATCATGGGACAAAATGTACCTGCTACTACTGCAATTAATGCTGCTGCTACTATTGTTACTACTAATAACAATAATACACTATTACTGCTACAACTACTCCTACTATTACATTTACTACTATGATGGTAGTACAATTAAGCCTACGCGTATGAAGGTGAAAATTTGACAGAATAATGAGAGGGAATTTGAACTATATCAAAACACACTATTTGGATGCAGGTTGTCAAAGATGCGTATCTCAAGGGATTTGGGTATTAAGTTTGATCTTTCAAAAAAAACTTAAAGGGGAACATGAATCGCCAAAAAAGTAATACATGCATATCAATAATGACCGTACTACCGCTGCTACATTTACTACTGCTGCTTCTAAACTGTTGTAACTACTATTTCAATCGCAACACCTAGTAAAACTTAGAATATTAAGGTGATAAGGGCGTCAAAAGAGGGTCAAAAGCGTAGATCAGCAATATTGTTGGAACGGCTTACCTTTTCCAGGTTAAACTTCCGGTGTATTATGAAAGGGATGTTCAACTGACCAAAAGGCAAGATGTACATGCTACTACCGCTATTAATGCTGCTACTACTACTGTTACTACTACTACTAATACGACACTAAAACTGCAACTGCTTCTCCTACTACCACCAAAACTACTATGATACTAGTACTATAAAAGCTCTAAAGCCGAACTGGCCAGTCATGACAGAAAACACAAAAAAATAAATACGACAAACGGGTCTGTGGACAGTAAATGAAAACGAAGAAGAAAACAAAAACGAATTTTTCGCCCGTATCTAACAAGGTGTCTTGAGCGTAGATAAAAATAAACTAAAACTAAAAAAAAATACATAAAACTAAAAGACTCACCTGAAAGTATAATATATAATTGCTTAACATTTACAATTTGAAGCTACCTTCGTGAAACCACCTCACAAAAGCAACTGGATACGATGTATATTATGTATTTTTTTTAGTTTTATTTTTTTGTTTTTTTTACTAATATTACTACCACTGCTACATTTACTAGTTCTACTACTAGCATTACGATTGCTCCAACTACTACTTCTATTGGAACTACTTCTAACACTAAGAGCATTAAGATGAAAATCTCAAGAAGTATATGACTATATAGGTATCAAAAAGACATATCGACTTTGTCAAACAGTTTGTGGTAACGAACTGTAACTACGGATTGACCCGGCTCAATGGTAAATAAAACTCTAGAAAACGAGTTTTTGATGCTAGTTGGTGCATGAAAAGAATCAGATTTCAATGCTGAAGTCATATATAAGACTGTTGTCAATTTTAGAGCTGCCCATCAACACTTACGCCCCTAAGACAATGTATAAGATTTTTAAAAAAAGGGGAAAGACCCCCTAAAAGTTATAGAACCTTAATGAAAATTACACCATCATATTCAGCGTATCAGAGAACCATACTGTAGAGGTTTCAAGCTCCTATCTACAAAAATGTGGAATTTTGTATTTTTTGCAAGAAGAAAGATCACGGATGCGTGTTTATTTGTTTTTTTGTTTTGTTTTTTTTTCCCCAGGGGTGATCGTATCGACCCAGTGGTCCTAGAATATCGTGGGAGGGCTCATTGGAACGGAAATTAAAAGTTCTAGTGCCCTTTTTAAGTGACCAAAAAAAATGGGGGGCAACTAGGCCCCCTCCCACGTTTATTTTTTTTTTCCCAAAGTCACCCGATCAAAATTTTGAGATAGCCATTTTGTTCAACATGGTCGAAAATATGATAAATATGTCTTTTAGGATTACTTAATCCCCCCAATTCCCCAGGGGGAGGGCTAAAAGTTATGAACTTTACCCAATGTTAACATATAGTATTGGTTATTGGGAAGTATACAGAAGTTTTCTGGAGGGTTTTTTTCTGGTTGTGGGAGGTAAGGGTGGGTCAGGAGTTATGTTGGAGGATCTGTCCATGAAGGAAGTTTTCATGGGGAAGTGAAATTGCCATGAAGGGGGCGCCGGACTTGCCAGCATTATTTATTGATTATTGGGAAGTATACAGACATTTTCAGGAAGGATTTTTTTCTGGAGGAGGGGGGCTAGAGGAGGGGGTTACTCTGGAGAATATTTCCGTGGAGGATGTTTCTTTGGAATAAGGGACATTTCTATGAAGGGAGCGCCGGATTTCCAAGCATTATATTTAAAAAACGATCAGAAATTAAATAAAAAAAAACAAGTTTTTTCAACTGAAAGTAAGAAGCAACATTAGAACTTAAAACGATCAGAAATTATAACGTATATGAGGGGGTTTTACCCCAAGTCAATACCTCGCTATTTACGCTACAGTTTTTTTTAGTGCTTTCAAAAGAGCTATCTATTCTAATTAAACGGCCTTTGTGATTCAGGGGTTTGTGAATAAAAAAAAAATTTAACTTTTAACGTAAAGAGCGTGGTATTGACTAGGGGAGAACCCCCTCATATACGTAATAACATATACGTACTTAAAAAAAAACAAAAAAAAACAAGCGATACGGCTCAATAGTAATCGAAACTTTTAAAAACGGAATTTTGATGTCAATAAATGTATCAAAAGAATGTGTTTATAATGCTGATTCTAAATATATAAATTTTATTAAGTTTAGTATTACTCATCAAAGGCTACGAGCCTGAGAAAATTTACCCGATTTTTTAAAGAGGGGGGAAACATCCCCTACAAGTGAAAGAATTTTATTGAAAATCACACCATCAGATTCAGCGTATCAGAAAACCCTATAACATAGGTTTCAAACTCATATCTGCAAAAATCTGCAACTTTGTATTTTTTGCCAGAAGCAAAATATACGAATATAGCAAAAGAAAAGTAAAATTTTTTTGCAAATTTTGTTTACTTATTCAATGACGGTTAGCCAAAATAAAAGCTGCATTAACTAAAAAATGATCAGAAATTAAATAAAAAAAACAAGTTTTTTAAACTGAAAGTAAGGAGCGACATTAAAACTTAAAACGAACAGAAATTATTCCGTATATGAAAGGGGCTGTTCGCTCCTCAACGCCTCGCTCTTTACGCTAAAGTTTGACTCTGTCTCACAACTTCATTTTTTAAAACAAAAAAAAACTTTAGCGTAAAGAGCGAGGCGTTGAGGAGGGGACAGCCTCTTTCATATACGGAATAATTTCTGTTCGTTTTAAGTTTTAATGTCGCTCCTAACTTTCAGTTTAAAAAACTTGTTTTTTTTTATTTAATCATACAAATGGCTAATTGTATTAGGTTGAGTACTGATACTACTGCTTTGAATGCTACAACAACTATAGTCCGAACATAATTTGCACTTTACAGAAAAACAAGTTTTTTTTTTTAATGTTTACACTTTTGTAACTTTAATAAGTCAAAATTAATTAAGATTTTAAGTAATAAATATCAGCATATGTATGTTAAACTGACAATGCACATTCATTTGTATTTGTTCAGTAAAGTGCAAATTATGTTCTGGCTTTCCGAAAGCATAAGGGTTTTGAGCCCTAATCATGTTGATTTCTGCTCGTTTGGAGTTTGACTCGGTTGTTTATTGTAATTTCTGTTTGTTTTGGGTTTAATCTATTTATTGATGCTGATTTGTGATAGTCTTATGCTTGGTACATTAATTGATTCTGTTTTGGCTCATTTTTGAATTAATGGAGTTCTTTTACTTGTTTTTGAAAAACTTGTTTTGTGGAAAAAGGTTTTTTTAAAATTAATTTCATTAAAAGAAAATAATATAAAATTGTTATTCGCTTTATTTGTTTTAAGAGTTTGTCTTAATAAATTTCGTAGTGCTAAAATTTTCGTGTCTGTATTATTTTATGAAACGGATTGGTTAGGATGGCAAATGAAATTTGTTAGTTTTTAAAATGGAAGGGAGACACCATTTGACCAATCATTTTTATAGGAGCCCTGGTGGGATAAATTTTGGAAACAATTGTCTTAGGGGCAACTCTTTTCGTAATTCTTGGCTACAAATATGACTCATATACTTTGCTAGGAATTTTTTTTTACCGATAATACTTTATACTGTTTGTATAATATATGTCTTTGTTTTACTGAAGAGTCGAAGTTTTCCTTGTACATGAAAAGTTGAAACGAATTTGACGGCAGTTGTCAATTGATACAGGAAATATGGTTCCGTCTTGAAAGGGTCTTTATACGCTGATCATGTAACATTTTTCACAGAGAGGGGGCACATGGACTCAATTTCCGAGTCGGAAGTGGCCCCTGATGTCGGAAGAACAGCTAACCAGCTATTCCTAAAGAAAATTGACATCGTGAGATAATTTAGCAAATGTCTTATGCTTTTTCTTTCAAATACAAAACGGCAGTCAAGACAGGTGATTTAACCAGTTCATTTTTAATAACAGAGAATCTTCTGAAATAACACCCGTTATGGCATTATGAGAACAACCCTCTTAAATTTTGGATACAGATACTGAAGAAATCTTGTTATGGCTAAGATAAATAGACTCAGCCATATTTCGTTTTAAAAAGAAAATAGGGGTTTTATAGGCTTGGCTAAATGCAGGTTGATGTGACTGCAGAAAAATCACAGACGATCAAATGTGTATATGTTTAAATAAATAAATAAATCTTAAAAAGAGTAAAACTTGAATTGAATATGCAAATGAAGCTTAAAACGAACAAAAATCTTTTACTATCAAACAGTACTTGGTAACGCACTGTAAGTAAAAAGCGACGTAGCTCAATAGTAACCAAAACTCTAAAAAAAGGAGCTTTGATATCAATAGACATATCAGACGAATTGGCTTATTATGTCAATTCCAAATATGTAACATTAGTAGAGTGCTAAGTTATACTTCTAGTTCGTTTTTGTTCCTTCCTATGCTATTCCAGGAGCTTATGTTCCTTCCTATGCTATTCCAAAGGTTTATGTTCCTTCCTATGCTATTCCAGGAGATTATGTTCCTTCCTATGCTATTCCAGGAGTTTATGTTCCTTCCTATGCTATGCTAAGGGTTTATGTTCCCTCCCATGCTATTCTATAGCGCTATGTTCCTTCCTATGTTATTCTATGGGACCTCTACACGTGATTAAAAACACGTTTTGAAACTTAATGCTTTTTGCTTTCCTTTACTTGGTACCTTTCCAAAGTGCGGAGATTCCCCTCCGGTTCCCACACATTACAAAAAAAAGCGAGCAGTACGAGCGAACATTCCCCTTGCAAAAAGCGGTATATTTTTTTGGACAATTGTCTTAACTCGAGAGTAGTTTGATTAAAAATGTAACATGTCTAGAATTGATACCAATATGCTGTTGAATCATTTACCAAAAAAAACTCTATCTACAAAAAAATGGTTTAGCATTTGCGAATTGAACTCTATGAACGACATTAATTAATGTTTGAATAATAGGAGCGTGAATGATTCTAATTAGTGATTGGATCGTATGAAGGTAGAGAAAAAAAAGGGGTAAGGAATTCGCAAATTGTACTATACAAACAATCTTATTTGAACAACAGGGGAAAAAAACAGAGCTAGATAGTATTTGCGAATTGGATTGTATGAAGGTGGAGAAAAAAAGGATTAAACTGATTAGCAGTTAAGGTAACCCCGAAGGGCTTGTTAATTCATACCTTATTTATTATAAATTTGGAACAACATAAATCTATGAAAATTGTTAATGATGATAGAATGACATTGCGAGTTGACCTAGCTCTACCTCTCCGATGTGTTCTATATAATACACAAGTGGTGTTTGGACAGTATTGTCAGTTTAAAATAGAGTCTAATGTTATAGTATACTAAAAGTTGATACTAAGAGAGATGTAGATGGCAAGAAAAGAATTATAATAATGAAATTCACAACAAACCTTAGAAATCATTGCAAATCAAGTAGTAAGGTGTATCTGAGTACGAACCCTCAAGGATCATAAGCACCAACGACCCTAACCAGCAGAGACATCAACCCCCCAAAGGTCCCCTATCCCCAAACTCGAAAGGAGCCCCCCTCCCCTCCAACTTTTTGCCCCCCCCTCCCCCTCCCCATTTTTTTGGTTTTATTTTTTTTAACATGATATATTTTTTTCAACTTTTTTTTTACATGTCATCGAATGAGATGAAACATACTTAAATTCAGTAGTGTTTTGTCGTTGGTTACCATTTCGCATATACATTCTCTTGATTTTTCTATTTACATTTTTGATTTTTTTACTTTAAATTCTAGAGTTGAAATATTTCATTAGTGTTTTATATTGGATTACATTGTCACAGTTACATTCTCATGACTTTTTATAGTTAATATTTGATTTTTACATTCTCTTGATTTTACAAAGTTCATTTTGAATTTCTTTCATTGAAATGCAAGACTTGGATTATTTCAGTAATGTTTTGTCGTGGTTTACCTAGTGTCTGTCTTTCTCTGTTTATGTACCTGATTCTATTTGTTTGCATGTCTGGGTGTCTGATTCTATTTGTTTGTATGTCTGGGTTGGTGTTTGCAAGTCCAAGTATCTGTCTTTGTTGGTTTGAATGTCTAAATTGTCTGTATTTCTCTGTTTGTGTGTCTGATTCTATTTGTTTGCATGTCTGGGTTGGTGTTTGCAAGTCCAAGAATTTGTCTTTGTTCGTTTGAATGTCTAAAGTGTCTGTCTTTATCTATTTGTTTGTCTGATTCTATTTGTTTGCATGTCGGGATTGGTGTTTGTAAGTCCAAGTATTTGTCTTTGTTGGTTTGAATGTCTAAAATGTCTGTCTTTCTCTGTTTGTGTGTCTGATTTTATTTGTTTGCATATCTGGGTTGGTGTTTGTAAGTCCAAGAATTTGTCTTTGTTTGTTTGAATGTCTAAATTTCTGTTTTTCTCTGTTTATGTGGCTGATTCTATTTGTTTACATGTCTTGGTAGGTGTTTGTAAGTCCAAGTATTTGTATTTGTTGGTTTGAATGTTTAAAGTGTCTGTTTTTCTCTGTTTGTGTGTCTGATTCTATTTGTTTGAATGTCTGGGTTGATGTTTGTAAGTCCAAGAATTTGTCTTTGTTGGTTTGAATGTCTAAAGTGTCTGTCTTTCTTTGTTTACATGTCTGATTCTATTTGTTTGTATGTCTGGGTTGGTGTTTGCAAGTCCAAGTATTTGTCTTTGTTGGTTTGAATATCTAAATTGTCTGTCTTTCTCTGTTTATGTGCCTGATTCTATTTGTTTGCATGTCTGGGTTGGTGTTTGCATGTCCAAGTATTTGTCTTTGTTGGTATGAATGTATAAAGTGTCTGTCTTTCTCTGTTTGTGTGTCTGATTCTATTTGTTTACATGTCTGGGAAAGTGTTTGTAAGTCCAAGAATTTGTCATTGTTGGTTTGAATGTCTAAAGTGTCTGTCTTTTTCTGTTTTTGTGTCTGATTCTATTTGTTTGCATGTCGGGGTTGGTGTTTGCAAGTCCAAGTATCTGTCTTCGTTGGTTGGAATGTCTAAAGTGTGTTTCTATCTCTGTTTGTGTGTCTGTTTCTATTTGTTTGCATGTCTGGGTTGGTGTTTGAAGGTCCAAAAATTTGTTTTTGTTGGTTTCAATGTCTAAAGTGTCTGTCTTTCTCCGTTTATGTGGCTGAATCTATTTGTTTACATTTCTGGGTTGGTGTTTGCAAGTCCAAGTATTTGTCTTTGTTTGTTTGAATGTTTAAAGTGTCTGTCTTTCTCTGTTTTTGTGTCTGATTCTATTTGTTTGCATGTCTGGGTTGATGTTTTCAAGTCCAAGAATTTGTCTTTGTTGGTTTGAATGTCTAAAGTGTATGTCTTTATCTGTTTTAATGTCTGATTCTATTTGTTTGCATGTCTGGGTTGGTGTTTGCAAGTCCACGTATATGTCTTTGTTGGTTTGAATGTCTAAAGTGTCTGTCTTTCTCTGTTTGTGTGTCTGATTCTATTTTTTTTGCATGTCTGGGTTGGTGTTTTTAAGTCCAAGTATTTGTCTTTGTTGGTTTGAATGTCTAAAGTGTCTGTCTTTCTCTGTTTGTGTGTCTGATTCTATTTTTTTGCATGTCTTGGTTGGTGTTTGCATGTCCAAGTATTTGTCTTTGTTGGTTTGAATGTCTAAAGTGTCTGTCTTTCTCTGTTTGTGTGTCTGATTTTATTTGTTTGCATATGTGGGTTGGTTTTTGCAAGTCCAAGAATTTGTCTTTGTTGGTTTGAATGTCTAAAGTGTCTGTCTTTCTCTGTTTGTGTGTCTGATTCTATTTGAATGCATGTCTGGGTTGGTGTTTGCAAGTCCGAGTATTTGTCTTTGTAGGTATGAATGTCTAAAGTGTCTGTCTTTCTCTGTTTGTGAGTCTGATTCTATTTGTTTGCATATCTGGGTTGGTGTTTGCAAGTCCAAGAATTTGTCTTTGTTGGTTTGAATGTCTAAAGTGTCTGTTTTTCTCTGTTTGTGTGTCTGATTCTACTTGTTTGCAAGTCTGGGTTGGTGTTTGCAAGTCCAAGTATTTGTCTTTGTAGGTTTGAATTTCTAAAGTGTCTGTCTTTCTCTGTTTGTGTGTCTGATTCTATTTGTTTGCATGTCTGGGTTGGTGTTTGCAAGTCCAAGTATTTGTCTTTGTTGGTTTGAATGTCTAAAGTGCCTGTCTTTCTCTGTTTGAGTGTCTGATTCTATGTGTTTGCATGTCTGGGCTGATGTTTGCAAGTCGAAGAATTTGTCTTTGTTGGTTTGAATGTCTAAAGTGTCTGTCTTTCTCTGTTTACATGTCTGATTCTTTTTGTTTGCATGTCTGGGTTGGTGTTTGCAAGTCCAAGTATTTGTCTTTGTTGGTTTGAATGTCTGAAGTGTCTGTATTTCTTTGTTTGTGTGTCTGATTCTATTTGTTTGCGTGTCTGGGTTGGTGTTTGCAAGTCGAAGAATTTGTCTTTGTTGGTTTGAATGTCTAAAGTGTATGTCTTTCTCTGTGTGTGTGTCTGATTGTATTTGTTTGGATGTGTGGGTTGGTGTTTGCAAGTCCAAGTATTTGTCTTTGTTGGTTTGAATGTCTAAAGTGTTTGTCTTTCTCTGTTTGTGTGTCTGATTCTATTTGTTTGCATGTCTGGGTTGGTGTTTGCAAGTCCAAGAATTTGTCTTTGTTGGTTTGAATGTCTAAAGTGTCATTCTTTCTCTGTTTGTGTGTCTGATTCTATTTGTATGCATGTCTGGATTGGTGTTTGCATGTCCAAGTATTTTTTTTGTTGGTATGAATGTCTAATGTATCTGTCTTTCTCTGTTTGTGTGTCTGATTCTATTTGTTTGCATGTCTGGGTTGGTGTTTGCAAGTCCAGGATTTGTCATTGCTGGTTTGAATGTCTAAAGTGTATGTCTTTCTCTGTTTGTTTGTCTGATTCTATTTGATTGTATGTCTGGGTTGGTGTTTGCAAGTTCAAGAATTTGTCTTTCTTGGTTTGAATGTCTAATGTGTCTGTCTTTCTCCGTTTATGTGGCTGATTCTATTGGTTTACGTGTCTGGGTTGGTGTTTGCAAGTCCAAGTATTTGTCTTTGTTGGTTTGAATGTTTAAAGTGTCTGTCTTTCTCTGTTTGTGTGTCTGATTCTACTTGTTTGCATGTCTGGGTTGATGTTTGCAAGTCCAAGAATTTGTCTTTGTTGGTTTGAATGTCTAAAGTGTCTGTCTTTCTCTGTTTACATGTCTGATTCTATTTTTTGGCATGTCTGGGTTGGTGTTTGCAATTCCAAGTATTTGTCTTGGTTGGTTTGAATGTCTAAAGTGTCTGTCTTTCTGTGTTTGTGTGCCTGATTCTATTTGTTTGCATATCTGGGTTGGTTTTTGCAAGTCCAAGAACTTGTCACTGTTGGTTTGACTGTTTAAAGTGTCTGTCTTTCTCTGTTTATGTGTCTGATTCTATTTGTATACATGTCTGGGTTGATGTTTGCATGTCCAAGTATTTGTCTTTGTTTGCAATGCCAACCTTTTTTTCAAGTAACTGTATTCACGTTAAGTTCATTTAGGTTCATTTAGCGTGGCGCGCCACGCTGGCGCGGTATTGCAAACAAAGACAAATACTTGGACATGCAAACACCAACCCAGACATGCATACAAATAGAATCAGACACACAAATGGAGAAAGACAGACACTTTAAACATTCAAACCAACAATGACAAGTTCTTGGACTTGCAAAAACCAACCAAGATTAGCAAACAAATAGAATCAGGCCCACAAACAGAGAAAGACAGACACTTTAGACATTCAAACCAACAAAGACAAATACTTGGACTTGCAAACACCAACCCAGACATGCAAACAAATAGAATCAGACATGTAAACAGAGAAAGACAGACACTTTAGACATTCAAACCAACAAAGAAAAATTCTTGGACTTGCAAACACCAACCCAGACATACAATCAAATAGAATCAGATATACAAACAGAGAAAGACAGACACTTTAGACATTCAAACCAGCAATGACAAATTCTTGGACTTGCAAACACCAACCCAGACATGCAAACAAATAGAATCAGCCACACAAACAGAGAAAGACAGATACATTAGACATTCATACCAACAAAGACAAATACTTGGACATGCAAACACCAATCCAGACATGCATACAAATAGAATCAGACACACAAACAGAGAAAGACACACACTTTAGACATTCAAACCAACATAGACAAATACTTGGACTTGCAAAAACCAATCCAGACATGTACATCAATAGAATCAGACACAAAAACGGGGAAAGAGACACATTAGACATTCAAACCAACAAGGACAAATTCTTTGACTTGCAAACACCAACCCAGACATACAATAAAATAGACTCAGATATACAAACAGAGAAAGACAGACACATCAGACATTAAAACCAGTAAAGACATGTACTTTGATATGCAATCACCAACCCAGATATGAAAACAAATAGAAATAGAAGCAAAAAAACAGACAGACCGAAACAATAGGCATTCAAACCAAAAAAGAGAAATACTTGGACTCGAAAACACCAACCCAGACATGCATACAAATAGAATCAGACACACAAACAGAGAAAGACAGAAAATTTAGAAATTCAAACAATCATAGACAGATAATTGGTCTTGCAAACACCAACCCAGACACGTAAACCAATAGAATCAGACACACAAACAGAGAAAGACAGACACTTTAGACATTCAAACCAACAAAGACATATTCTTTGACTTGCAAACACCAACCCGGACATGCAGCAAACAAATAGAATCATACACACAAACAGAGAAAGACAGACACTTTAGACATTCAAACCAACAAAGACAAATACTTGGACTTGCAAACACCAACCCAGACATGCAAACAAAAAGAATCAGACATATAAACAGAGAAAGACAGACAGTTTAGACATTCAAACCAACAAAGACAAATTCTTGGACTTGCAAACATCAGCCCGGACATGCAAACAAATAAAATCAGACACTCAAACAGAGAAAGAAAGACACTTTAAACTTTCAAACAAACGAAGACAAATACTAGGACTTGCAAACACCAACCCAGACATGTAAACAAATAGAATCAGCCACAAAAACAGAGAAAGACAGACACTTTAGAAATTCAAAGCAACAAAGACAAATTCCTGGAATTGCAAACAACAACACAGAAATGCAAACGAATAGAATCAGATGCACAAACAGAGAAAGACAGACACTTTAGACATTCCAACCAACAAAGACAGATACTTGGACTTGCAAACATCAACCCAGACACACAATCAAATAGAATCATATATAAAAACAGAGAAAGACAGACACTTTACACATTCAAACCATCAATGACAAATTCTTGGACTTGCAAACACCAACCCAGACATGCAAACAAATAGAATCAGAAACAAAAACAGAGAAAGACAGATACTTTAGACATTCATACCAACAAAGACAAATACTTGGACATGCAAACACCAATCCAGACATGCATACAAATAGAATCAGACACACAAACAGAGAAAGACACACACTTTAGACATTCAAACCAACATAGACAAATACTTGGACTTGCAAACACCAACCCAGACATGCAAACAAGTAGAATCAGACACACAAACAGAGAAAGACAGACACTTTAGACATTCAAACCAACAAAGACAAATACTTGGACTTGCAAACACCAAACCAGACATGCACACAAAAAGAATCAGACATGTAAACAGAGAAAGACAGACACTTTAGACATTCAAACCAACAAAGACAAATTATTGGACTTGCAAACATCAGCCCAGACATGCAAACACATAGAATCGACACTCAAACAGAGAAAGACAGACACTTTAAACATTCAAACCAACAAAGCCAAATACTAGGACTTGCAAACACCAACCCAGACATGTAAATAAATAGAATCAGCCACATAAACTGAGAAAGAGACACTGTAGACATTTAAACCGACAAAGATAAATTCTTGGACTAGCAAACACCAACCCATACATGCAAACAAATTAAATCAGACACACAAACAGAGAAAGACAGACACTTTAGATATTCCAACCAACAAAGACAGATATTTGGACTTGCAAACACCAACCCAGAGATGCAAACAAATAGAACCAGACACAAAAACACATAAACGCCGGCACCTTATACATTCAAAACAACGCAGACAAGGACTTTCAAACAACAACCCAAACATTAAAAAATATAGAACCAGACTCGCAAAGAGTGAAATGCAAATGCTTTAGATATTTAAAATAACAGACATACAGTTGAACTTGCGAACAAAATCCCAGAAATGCAAACAAATTGAATCAGACATACAAACAGAGAAAGACAGACAGTTTAGACATTCAAACCAAGAAATACAAATACTTGGACTTGCAAACACCAACCCAGACATGCAAACAAATAGAATCAAAAACACAAACAGAGAAAGACAGACACTTTAGAAATTCAACCCAAGAAAGACAAATTCTTTGACTTGCAAACACCAACCCAGACATGCAAACAAATAGAATCAGACACACAAACAGAGAAAGACAGACACTTTAGACATTCAAACCTATAAAGACAAATACTTGGACTTGCAAACACCAACTCAGACATGCAAACAAATAGATTCAGACACACAAACAGAGAGAGACAGACACTTTAGACATTCAAACCAATAAAGACAAATTCTTGGACTTGCAAACACCAACCCAGACATGCAAACAAATAGATTCAGACATACAAATAGAGAAAGACAGACACTTTAGACATTCAAACCAACAAAGACAAATACTTGGACTTGCAAACACCAACCCAGACATGCGTTCAAATAGAATCAGACACACAAACAGAGAAAGACAGACACTTTAGACATTCAAACCAACAAAGACAATTACTTGGACATGCAAACACCAACCAAGACATGTATACAAATAGAATCAGACACACAAACAGAGAAAGACATACACTTTAGACATTCAAACCAACAAAGACAAATACTTGGACTTAAAAAAACCAACCCAGAAATTCAAAAAAATAGAATCAGACACACAAACAGAGAAAGACAGACACTTTAGACATTCAAACCAACAAAAACAAATACCTGGACTTGCAAACACTAACCCAGACATGCAAACAAATAGAATCAGACATGTAAACAGAGAAAGACAGGCACTTTAGACATTCAAACCAACAAAGACAAATTTATCGACTTGCAAACATCAACCCAGACATGCAAACAATTAGAATCAGACACACAAACAGAGAAAGACAGACACTTTAGACATTCAAACCAACAAAGACAAATTCTTGGACCTGCAAACACCATCCCAGACATGCAAAAAAATAGAAACAGACACACAAACAGAGATAGACACACACTTTAGACATTCAAACCAACGAAGACAGATACTTGGACTTGCAAACACCAACCCCGACATGCAAACAAATAGAATCAGACACACAAACAGAAAAAGACAGACACTTTAGACATTTAAACCAACAATGACAAATTCTTGGACTTGCAAACACTAACCCAGACATGTAAACAAATAGAATCAGCCACACAAACAGAGAAAGACAGACACTTTAGACATTCATACCAACAAAAACAAATACTTGGACATGCAAACACCAACCCAGACATGCAAACAAATAGAATCAGACACATAAACAGAGAAAGACAGACACTTTTGACATTCAAACCAACAAAGACAAATTCTTGGACTTGCAAACATCAACCCAGACATGCAAACAAATCGAAGCAGACACACAAACAGAGAAAAACAGACACTTTAAACATTCAAACCAACAAAGACAAATACTTGGACTTGCAAACACCAACCAAGACATGTAAGCAAATAGAGTCACCAACATAAACAGAGAAAAACAGACACTTTATACATTCAAACAAACAAAGACAAATTCTTGGACATACAAACACCAACCCAGACATGCAAACAAATAGAATCAGATACACAAACAGAGAAAGACAGACATTTTAGACATTCAAACTAACAAAGACAAATACTTGGACTTGCAAATACCAATCCCGACATGCAAACAAAGAGAATCAGACACACAAACTGATAAAGACAGACACTTTAGACATTCCAACCAACAAAGACAAATTCTTGGACTTGCAAACATTAACCCAGACATGCAAACAAATAGAATCAGACACACAAACAGAGAAAGACAGACAATTTAGACATTCAAACCAACAAAGACAGATACTTGGACTTGCAAACATCAACCCAGACATGCAAACAAATAGAATCAGAAACAAACAGACAAAGACAGACACTTTAGACATTCAAACCAACAAAGACAAATGCTTGGACTTGCAAACACCAATCCAGACATGCAAACAAATAGAATCAGACACACAAACAGATAAAGACAGACACTTTAGACATTCAAACCAACAAAGACAAATTCTTTTTCTTACAAACACCAACCCAGACATGCAAACAAATAGAATCAGACACACAAACAGAGAAAGACAGACACTTTAGATATTCAAACCAACAAAGACAAATACTTGGACTTGCAAACACTAACCCAGACTTGCAAACAAATAGAATCAGGTACATAAACAGAGAAAGACAGACACTAGGTAAACCACGACAAAACATTACTGAAATAATCCAAGTCTTGCATTTCAATGAAAGGAATTCAAAATGAACTTTGTAAAATCAAGAGAATGTAAAAATCCAAAATGAACTTTGAAAAAATCAAGAGAATGTAACTGCGACAAGGTAAACCACGATAAAACACTACTGAAATATTCCAACTCTTGCATTTCAAGGAAAAAAATCCAAAATGAACTTTAAAAAATCAAGACAATGTAACTGTGACAAGGTAAACCACGACAAAACACTACTGAATTTAAGTATGTTTCATCTCATTCGAAGACATGTAAAAAAAAAGTTGAAAATAATATATATTGTTAAAAAAAATTAAATAAAAAAAAATGGGGAGGGGGAGGGGGGGAAGTTGGAGGGGAGGAGGGTGCCCTTCTAGTTTGGGGATAGGGGACCTTTGGGGGGGGGGGTTGATGTCTCTGCTGGTTAGGGTCGTTGGTGCTTATGATCCTTGATGGTTCGTACTCACATACACCTTACTACTTGATTTGCAATGATTTCTAAGGTTTGTTCTGAATTTCATTATTAAAATTCTTTTCTTGCCATCTACATCACCCTTAGTATCAACTTTTAGTATACTATAACGTTAGACTCTATTTTAAACTGACAACACTGTTCAAACACCACTTGTGTATTATACAGAACACATCGGAGAGGTAGAGCTAGGTCAACTCGCAATGTCATCCTATCATCATTAACAATTTTCACAGATTTATGTTGTTCCAAATTTATAATAAATAAGGTATGAATTAACAAGCCCTTCGGGGTTACCTTAACTGCTAATCAGTTTAATCCTTATTTTTCTCCACCTTCATACAATCCAATTCAAAAATACTATCTAGCTCTGTTTTTTTCCCCTGTTATTCAAATAAGATTGTTTGTATAGTCCAATTTGCGAATTCCTTATCCCCTTTTTTTCTCTACCTTCATACGATCCAATTATTAATTAGAATCATTCACGCTCCTATTATTCAAACATTAATTATTATCGTTCATAAAGTTCAATTCGCAAATGCTAAACCCTTTTTTTGTAAATAGTGTTTTTTTTGGTAAATGATTCAATAGCATATTGGCATCAATTTTAGACATGTTACATTCTTAATCAAACTACTGTCGAGTTAAGGCAATTGTCCAAAAAAATATTTCGCTTTTTGCAAGGGAAATCCCCGCTCATACTGCTCGCTTTTTTTGCAATGTGTAAGAGCCAGTGGGGAATCCCCGCTCGTTTGGTAAGGTACCAAGGAAAAGCAAGCAAATAGCATGTAGTTTCAAAACGTGTTTTTAATCACGTGTAGAGGTCTCATAGAATAACATAGGAAGGAGCTTAGCGCTATAGAATAGCATGGGAGGGAACATAAACCCTTAGATTAGCATAGGAAGGAACATAAACTCCTGGAATAGCATAGGAAGGAACATAAGCTCCTGGAATAGCATGGGAAGGAACATAAACTCCTGGAATAGCATAGGAAGGAACATAAACTCCTGGAATAGCATAGGAAGGAACATAAAGTACTAGAAGTATAACTTAGCACTCTACTAACATTCATTAAGTTTAGGTTTACCTAGCAAAACAGTACGAGCCTGAGAAAATTTCCCTGATTTTCGAAAGAGGGGGAAAATAACCCCTAAAAGTCAAGAAATAATGAGAATCACACCATGAGATTCAACGTATCCTATTGTACAAGTTTTCAGCTCCGACCTCTAAAAAGGAGGAATTTTGTATTTTTTTGCCAAAAGAAAGATCACGCATGCGTGTTTATTTGTTGTTCTTTTTTTGTTTTCCCCAAGGGCAATCCAATCGATCACGCATGCGTGTTTATTTGTTCTTTTTTCCCCAGGGGCGATCGAATCGAACCAATAATCGTAGAGTATCGGGAAAGGCCTCATCTGAACATAAATTAAAAGTTTTAGTGCTCATTTCAAGTGACCAAAAGAATTGGAGGGCAACTATCCCCCTCCCACCCCTTTTTTTCTTAAACACGTCCGATCAAAATTTTGAGATAGCCATTTTGCAGAAATTAATATGAGTAGGGCTCAAAACCCTTATGCTTTCTAAAAGCCAGAACATAATTTGCACTTTACTGAACAAATACAAATGAATGTGCATTGTCAGTTTAACATACATATGCTGATATTTATTCCTTAAAATCTTAATTAATTTTGACTTATTAAAGTTACAAAAGTGTAAACATTAAAAAAAAAAACTTGTTTTTCTGTAAAGTGCAAATTATGTTCTGGCTATAATTGTAATAGCAGTCAAAGCAGTAATATTAGTACTCAACCTAATACAATTAGCCATTGGTATGACATGGTCGATATGTCTTTTTGATACCTGTATATTCATATACTTCTTGAAATTTCCATCTTCATGCTTTTAGTCTTAGAAGTAGTTGCAATAGAAGTAGTAGTTGGAGTAATAATAATAATAGTAGTAGAACTAGTAAATGTAGCAGTGGTAGTAGCATTAGTAGCAGTGTGCATACATTGTCTTTTGGTCAATTGATCTTCCCCTTTAAGTATTCTTTGAAAGTTCCAACTTAAAGCACAAATCAATTCTTCAGATAAGCTATTTTGACAATCTAAATGCACATAGTGTCTTCTGTTAGTTCGAATTTACCATCAGTTTTCTCTCAAATTTTACCTTCATAAGCTTAGCACTAATAGTACTAGTAGTTAACACAAAAAAAATATACAAATACGACAAACGGGTCTATGGCCAGTAAATGAAAACGAAGAAAAAACAAAAACGAATATTTCGAACGTATCTAACAAAGCGTCTTCAGTGCAGAGAAAATAAACTAAACTAAAAAAATATACATAATATACATCGTATCCAGTTACTTTTGTGAGGTGGTTTCACGAAGGTAGCTTCAAATTGCAAATGTTAAGTAATTGTATATTATATTTTTAGGTGAGTCTATTTGTATGCCCCCAGGGCATTACTTACAACCCTTGCCCTGAGGGCTATGGGGGGGGGGTGTCACCCTCAAAGACCTAATTTCCAGAACTTTCAACTACGCTGAACAAAATGAATATTTCAAAATTTTGCTTGCATGTGTTTGGGGAAATGATGGGCGTGAGAGGGGTGTTAGTTGCCCTCCAATCACTTTTAACTATTAAAAAGGGCAGTCCTTTCAATTTCCAATCGAATGAGCCCTTTTTAAAGTTTCTACAGCAACGCTTTCAATAAAACTTTATATGGCCCCATGGCATAACTTACAAGCCTTACCCTGAGGGCTGTGGGGGGATTGTCATCCTCAACGACTTAATTTACAGAATTTTCAACTATGATGAAAAAATAGCTATCTCAAAATTTTGATTGGATGTGTTTGGGGAAATGGTGGGCGTGAGAGGAGGGTTAGTTGCCCTCCAACCACTTTTAACTATTAAAAATGGTGCTAACCCCTCCAATTTCCAATTGAATGAGCCCTTTTTGTAGTTTTTATGACAACACTATTTATAAAAAACTTATATGCCCCCAAGGCATAACTTATAACCCTTGCTCTGAGGGCTCGGAGTGGGTTATCATCCTCAAAGACCTAATTTCCAGAACTTTAAACTACGTTGAACAAAAGATCTATCTCAAAATTTTGATTAGACGTGTTTTTGGAAATGGTGGGCGTAATGGGTTAGTAGCCCTCCAATCACTTTCGACTATTAAAAAGTATACTAGCCCTTGGAATTTCCAATCGAATGAGGCCGTTTTTGAAGTTTCTACGACAAAACCTTCCATAAAAACCTTATATGCCCCCCAGGGCATAACTTATAACCCTTGCCCTGAGGGCTGTGGGGGAGTTCCCTCCTCAAATGCATAATTTCCAGATCTTTCTACTACCTTGAACAATATGGCTATCTCAAAATGTTGATTGGATGTGTTTAGGGAAATGGTGGGTGTAGAAGGGGTGTTAGTTACCTTCCAATCACTTTCGGCTATTAAAAAAGGCACAAGCCCTTCCAATAGAATGAGCCCTTTTCGAAGTTTCTACGACAACTCCTTCGATAGGAAGTGCCCTGGTCTAAAAGAAAGAACGAAAGAAAGAAACCTAAATTAATACATTGTTCCAACATCGTTCTTTACTTAGGCATTGCTATTACGCTGCCTATGATTAACGGCCTAGGGATTAAGAGTTCATTCTTAAAGAATTGAAGAAAAAAAATTCGAAAATTAGCGTAAAGAGCGAGGTATTCAATAGGGGATGAATCTCCTAATATACGTAATAAAAATATACGAATATAGATGTTCGTTACGTAAGTTAATTCGTAAGTTACGTATATTTATTACTAATAAAAACTTTCGTAAATAAAATTAAACAACTTTCGAAAAAGCCATTTAGCCAAAAAAAGTAAAATTAATTTGAAAATTTCGTTTAATAGGCGTTCTAATATTTCGCTCAATACAAAGTGATCGGAGGGCAGCTACCCCCGCCCCCCGTCCCCCCCAACACCCACACGTTGTATTGTTCCGAAATGCATCTAATAGAAATTTTAAATAGCCATTCTATTCAAAATAGTCTAAATATCATACGACAAGGCCTTTAGGGTTTAAACAAACCCCAGAGATTAGAGGCAAGGGCTGTAAGTTATGCCCAAGGGGTATTTAAGTTTTTATGGAAGGGATGGTTGTATAACTTTAGAAGAGTAGAGATGGGGGTCCGACTCGTGTCACGCACCCCTGCTGCCACCTATAACTTTTTTTACATAATTCATGGATGGTTATGTGTGTCGGTCGATTTATTTGATGTTTTTTATGGATTTTGTCAGTGAGAATTTGAAAAACAGGAATTTTGTCACATTTTTGTATGTTTTTATGGACTTTGTCAGTGAGAATTTGAAAAAACTGGATGTTTTATGGTTTTTGTCAGTG